>NC_056729.1:1265412776-1265535276 GCF_019279795.1 Protopterus annectens
TACGGAAATCTCGAATGTCATATGGTCGAGACCATATGATCGACATTTCAGTAAATCGAATATGTAAAGTTGTAAAAAATAACACTTTACTTACCTTAAAACATTACGTGCACACAGAGGCAAGGCTTCTTGCCTCTGTGTACGTAATGTTTTTATCTTTTTTGTGGTGTTAACAGGAGGTGGGAAATCTCCCGTTTTGCACTTCCGCATACAGTGCAATATGGGAGATTTCCCTTTCCCCCACTGTAACGTGATCTCAAAGTTGGTATATTTAAGTAGGGGGGTGGGGGGTGCAGGGGGGCAAAGCCCCCCTGCAAAAGCGATGTTTGACTTTTTTTTTTTTTTTGGGTTTCATTTTAGAAGTTCGAGTTTCCAAAACTCGATCTTTTGGTCTTGACTATATGAGGTTCGAGATTTTGGGAATTTGATCTTCTAAAGTGAATCCATATATATATATATATATATATATATATATATATATATATATATATATATATATATATATATATGCATGCATGTAGTGCCTTTGGACATTGGATCCACACTCTGAACCTCTTACTGCAACAAATCTGACTAAAGGCTGTGTAAATAGGGGTGAAGGGGCCCAAACTAGGGATCTCTTGTAATTATTGCCCTTATCCCATCCTCCACAGCTGATCTGTTCTGCCTTGCAGCAAAAGGATAATGCCTCCTAAGTCCTGGACCCAGGGCCCTGTAAACTATGATCAAAGCAAAGTACCATTACACCATCTGAGCCCTACAAAATAGTGATGACATACCAAACATATCAGTTTGTACAGTCATCCAACAGCAGAGAAAGGAGTCTATAGAATCAGTCAGGTAGTCTATATAGGGGATTATAGGTTCATACTAAGCTAATATATATGTAGTTTGGGAGGGTGGCCAAGTGGCTAAGGTGCTTGCCTTAAAAGCATAAGTTGCAGGGTTTGAGTCTCACAAGGGATAATTGGCTAGGCTTAAAATGGCTCGAAAGGGCAGTTAGCTTAGTATGAACACAGTATAAATACATACATGTTTTTAGATATGTGTTATGTTTTTTTAGATATATACATGTTTATAGTAGGTGTCGTTGATTCTGCAATGTTTTTATGAAAAGACTTTATGATTTTGTAGGCCTGTTGCAATGAATTATAGTGGTGGTGTCACTTTTAGTTTATATGTGATTAAATGATAGCAGGAAACACGCCTCCTAAAGTCATTGTCATTGGCTGAAGAGCAGGATATCCTGTATTTAAACTTCCTGCTCTCAGTTTTTTACTGTTTGACCGAATATTTTTTTGAACATTACTTCGATTGCAAGACTAGAACAACTTTGAACATTTGTTTCTTGGTACAGCAGAATTGTTTTTTCGTTGATTTAGTGCGTGGTTCTGTGAGTATTTGCACTACAATTTCATAAGACTATCAGCATTTGGCGTTTCCTTCTTAGGAATACGTAGAGACATATTTTTTGATAGTGCAAAGATCTGCAGTACGTACGTTTTGGCTTCCTCCTACCTGGGTTTTTGGTTTACTTGCATTTACTTTTTGCTGGGATTTGGTCTTCAAGGAGGTTTCTGTTAGATAACAAATATGGAAGGAGCCGAAACTAACAAAGTAGTGTTCAGTGACTCTAACTCCTTTAATAGACGTTTTAAGGAGTTAATCAGCTGTGATTTGAATCCCTTGATTAATTTTGAGGATGAAGTGCTTGAAGAAAGCACGGAACAGAACACTGCTAATCAAGCAATAATTAAATCCCTACAAAGAGACATTGAAAATGAGCTTTATAGACTAAAACGGTTACAAGCTCAGAGGCATCATATGAAAGCATGTTTGGTAAAGGGCATAGTCCCGCGTGGCCTGCGCATCCTAAACATGCCTACATATGGGAATACTTACCCTATTCTCTTACAGAAGTGGCAACAGATTAATCTGAACGCCAGTCGGGCCTACATTCAGTTGCTTATTGACTTTTTTCTTCCCATTGAAGCAGAAAGTAAAGAAAAAATCTGTATTAATCAGGAAAAGTTAGCCACTATCAAGGGGGAAAGTACAACAGAACTTTTTATGCATGATTTGCTAGAACGTGTGGGGCGATACGAGAATAATTTATTAAACATCAAAAAGAAGAAAATCAACCGAGATTTAAAAGACTTTTCTGAACAGCATGTTTTTGTTTGGCCGAGGAACACTCTAACTAGTAGGGACATCAGGCCTAATAGTCTGAGACGGCCCTCGCAAACTAGAGACAATCAACCACCTAGGAACCTGAACCAGAGTGGAAATCATTCTCACAATAGGTTCATTCCCATTAGTGAACCATCTTCAAACTTACCATTGGCTACAAAGGAAGGTTCCAACCTTAGTGGATTACCCTCAGGCTTCCAACCATCTTTAATTGATGATTCCACATCAGGAGAGTCAGCTATTTTTGTAAAGAACAAACAAGGGGCAGATGGTGTTATTTCCAATATGGTCACCTCACCTATAGATGCGAATGCTCCATCGGTTTACACTACTCCAAATGAAGTGGGAGTGGGCCATCAACCCACCACTGATGTTGCGAATACTGCTCCTCCTACCACACATGTAGGGTTGGCAGGAGCAGTTCGAAGAAAAATCCAACTGGAAAGGATTGAAATCAATAATCCCATTGAAGCCCCTTTTCCTATACGGTTGAACAGGAAACGGTCCATCGAAAGCGACAACAGTCGAGGGGCCAAGAAGAAAGATCTGCAGCCAGTGCAGCAACAAACACTACAGAAATTTTGGACATAAATTCTCTCGTATTTAATCTATCGAGTCACGCTTTGACTAAATCTGAAACTGAAGTTTTGAATAAAGGCATGTCCTTTATTCCTACCTCTAACCTGGACTTGGGACAAGTCATCATAGCAATTAGATTGTTTGCACGAAATTTATGCTTAAAGTTATTGTTCAATGACAACAAAACTGAAGTATCTTCTTTAGTTAGAAAGAGAAGTAGCTTTGTACCCACCATGCACTCGAATGTTGAAATTTTTATACAAGCAGTAGAAAAGGATTTATATGATCAGTTTACTTCTTATAAACCTACCCTAAATTACAATCTGACTAGGGCTCAGACTGAAGCCTTTTTTAGTCTCAAACACAATAGCAATATAGTTATATGGCCAGCCGATAAGGGAGGACCCGTAGTGGTTTTGGATTCATCTTACTATCATGCTAAGATGGAGGGTCTGTTAAGCGATGAAGCTTATAACCTAGTTTCACCTGACATTGTTTTTTCAATGAAACAAAGTATAGATAGAACCTTGAAGGAATGTGCAAATGAGGGCCTTATGCTTGGAGAAACATTAGATTTCATGACAGTGGATTATCCGCTAATACCGACCATTTCAGGTCTACCAAAGATTCATAAAAACTCTGTAACACCAGAACTTAGACCGATTGTAGCCAGTGCAGGCTGGCTAACCGAGCCTATTTCTATGTTTTTAGATCAGGAGTTGAAACCTTTTGTAGCATTATCACCTTATATATTACAGGATTCAGAACATTTTCTAAGGGACCTGTTTGCATATGCGACATCCCATCCTGCCATCATTAGCGATACCTTCATGTTTGTTACCATGGATGTGACTTCCCTTTTTACTTGCATACCTAATTTTGAGGGAATATGCTACTTACAGAAGTATTTGAATGAACATTCAAATTTATCTAGGCCTAAAATAGACTATATAGCCTCATTGATGGAGATAGTCCTGGATAATAATATATTTCTCTATGCTGGAACTTGTTATAAACAAGTTAAGGGGGTCGCCATGGGCACTAGCTGTGCTAACAGCTATGCCAATCTTGTCATGGCGACCTTCGAGGAGGAACATGTAGTACATGAGCCTCTTATAGTTTTCTACAAGAGGTTTGTGGATGACCTCTTCTTTATTTGGAAAGGGTCAGTGAAAGAACTGGAAATGTTTTTTGGACATTTGAACTCCTGTAACAGCTTCCTGAAATTTACTATGAAATTTTCAACAGATAGCATAGACTTCTTAGACACCACTGTTTTCAAAGTAGGAAATCAAATTAACACCAAAGTACACAGGAAACCATGTTATAAGCCAGCTTTCCTTCACAGAGAAAGTATGCATAGTTCACACATCTTTGGCAATATAATAAAGGGTCAAGCCATGCGTATTTCACGATTATCTACTTTACAGGGGGACTATATAACAGGGCTTAGAGACCTACGTGAAGGGTTAATTACAAGAGGCTACTCACACCATGAAATAAATCGAGTGTTTAGTGGAATGAATGAACTTAGAACTAATAGGGCTAAGCCCTATTTCTCACAGCCTCCTTTGTATGATGTTAATCCTCCTTTGAGTGTCACTAATCGTCCAGTGAGTATAGTTCTACCATTTGGACAAAAATTAACATTTGTTCAAGAAACTATTAGGAGGAACTGGAATATTTTGACAGCTGACACCAAGGTGGCTAGCCTAGTTGGTGATGTTCCATCTTTCACATATAGTAACATGTGTAATTTCAAGCGACAGCTTTGTGGAGCTGTGAGAAGGCCCCCTAAAATAAGGTCTGGTTTGGAAAGGACTAATAAATGTGGTAGCTGTTTGCAATGTATTTACATAGATCAGTCCCACTATTTCCGGCATCCGGATACGGGCCATCTATGGACCCTGAATTGTGATAGTGACTGCGCCACTAGGAACGTGGTATACATTGCCCACTGTGTACAATGTTTTTCCTTCTACGTGGGGAAAACCAACCGAACCCTCCGCGAACGCATACGCGATCATGAGTATTGTCTAAGAAGACAGCAAGACTGTAGCACATTGGCCAAACATACGTTGACAGCAGGAGATTCCCATACTTTTTTATATCAGGTCATTCAAGTATTAGACACAAATTTGAGAGGGGGTAACATTATAAATCTAACCGAACAAGCAGAACTAGGTTGGATCTGTAGATTAGCGGCCCATAGAGGCAAGGGACTAAATGAGGTTTTATCCATAAAACCTCACCTTAAAGGCAGAAGGCTTAAATAGTTGGTCTCTATCTTTCTCTATGTGGCTATTTGAACCATTTTTTCATCCATGGGCTCATCAGTCATTTGGTTTTATTTCCTTGCCCAGGAATTTGGTCATTTGGTGATTATTAGCAGCAACTGCAACTGTTCTTCTTAGTTTAGCTAGCTTTCTCGTATCAGCCTGGTATATGCCCTTAAGGCTGATATCGTGATAAAAATCAATAATAATAAAGATAAAAACTAATAATAACAAAAAGTTTGGTCTTGTGGTAGGAGTATGTGAGGTTAGGCACTTTTTGAATTAGCCTGTAGTTTTTGGCTAGGTATATTTTGTATAAATACATACATGTTTTTAGATATGTTTTATGTTTTTTAGATATATACATGTTTATAGTAGGTGTCATTGATTCTGCAATGTTTTTATGAAAAGACTTTATGATTTTGTAGGCCTGTTGCAATGAATTATAGTGGTGGTGTCACTTTTAGTTTATATGTGATTTAATGATAGCAGGAAACACGCCTCCTAAAGTCATTGTCATTGGCTGAAGAGCAGGATATCCTGTATTTAAACTTCCTGCTCTCAGTTTTTTACTGTTTGTCTGATGAAGCGGCAGTTACATGTCGTGAAAGCGCTTACAATAAACTGTGGATTTACTACTTGACCGAATGGTTTTTTGAACATTACTTCGATTGCAAGACTAGAACAACTTTGAACATTTGTTTCTTGGTACAGCAGAATTGTTTTTTCGTTGATTTAGTGCGTGGTTCTGTGAGTATTTGCACTACAATTCCATAAGATTATCAGCATTTGGCGTTTCCTTCTTAGGAATACGTAGAGACATATATTTTTTGATAGTGCGAAGATCTGCAGTACGTACGTTTTGGCTTCCTCCTACCTGGGTTTTTGGTTTACTTGCATATATATATATATATCTATATATATATATATATATATATATATATATATATATATAAATTTATATATACATAAATATACAGAAATGTATGACAGCTACAAAGACATGGCAATTATAGGGTCATGCTGCTGCACACTGGAATTCTAAATCTGGAAACTCACTCACTGGAAGTATTCTTTAAAATGGGGAACAATGACATCTGTGCTGTAACAGAGACCTGGATAAAGGCAGTAGGAAACACCCCTGCAGTACCAGCCTATATGTAATTCCACAACTTTTGGCTACAGAACATAGACTGAAGCTCCAAAGGTAGTGGTATATTCATATTCATAAAGGATGTGCACACCTCCAGAGTGGTAGATCAACATTATGCATTACAGATGCTGCAGGCGTAGCTGACATTGGGTAAGATAGTGGTTCAGGTTGTAGCCTGCGAAAGGTCCCCATACATTTCCCAAGACTCTCACTCCATGTCCTTAAACACCCTGGAGAATATTAGTGTCCAACCTAACACTCTCATACTGGTTTACTTCAACTACCCCACCATTAAGTGTGAAAGCTACTCATGTACCGATACCATACCTTGCCAGAATTGCTCATGCTGTGTGGATATATGCATGTTGAGTGAATTTATACATCCAGTGAATAAGAAAAAGTTTATTCTTAAGTATAGTTCTACATGTAATACCCCCCTGATTGTCTGTTTAGCCACCTGCCAGTGCTGCCCAGGATTCTATATGAGAAAATCTAATAGTAGACTAAGGGATAGAATCCTTGAGCATAAACCTAATATACGCAGGGGGATTATGACAAATGCACTTGCTCGACATATGCAGGAAAATGGTGAATGTCATAAGTTTTTGTTTAAAGCGATAGACAGTTTACACACTGGTGCTAGAAGGGGGGGTATTAACAATAGGTTAGAAACCAAAGAATATGAATGGATTATACGTTTGCAGGCTGACGTATACCCTGGTTTAAATAAACAGGTAACTATTAAACATATTTTAAAACAAAAACAATAGAACATTAAGTGACTTTACCTTAAATGTTTTTGTTTTTATTTTTATTTTTAATTATTTTTAATTGTTGGTTGTTATATGTATTTTGTATATAACTCAACTCTTTACAAGTGTGTGGTTATGCATTAATTGATGCATTTGGATTTAATTGATTTATAATTGTATTAACGTTTGATAGGGTGGATTGTGTCATGTGAACTTGTTTGAAATTGTATATAGGCTGTTTTTTATTTGTAATTTTGTAACAATGATGAAGGATTTCTATCCAAAAGCTTTGTTATTTATTAAACTGTTCTGACGTTGTGAAGTACAGCTTTTTGCTTTTTGCTTTGATTTACCTTTTGCTTA
Organism: Protopterus annectens; assembly: GCF_019279795.1. Taxonomy (NCBI): domain Eukaryota; kingdom Metazoa; phylum Chordata; order Ceratodontiformes; family Protopteridae; genus Protopterus; species Protopterus annectens. The sequence goes on from NC_056729.1 coordinate 1,265,420,090, forward strand.
CTTCGCTTTACCATGGGTTTCACTTCTTTGTGATTATCTTCCAGGTTATCAGAGTGATGTCAAACCCTACTGTGCAATCAATGTACTAATGTATGGTGCAGCTATATTAATACAGTATCAATATTGATGTCCCTTTGGACACCTATTTATGTGTGCCATTGTCCAGATGTACTGCGCACTCATTCAACTGGCTTATTGTACTGAGTATCATTTCCATATGTTTTCACAGACCAGATTGTTATGTTTTCAATTGAATTGTACAGGGTGTAGGTCACACTACAGGTGGGAATTGTTATGAAATGAGTTATTGTGATGTCATGTTCCAATCGCACAAATACCAGGCAGTGTATCAGGGGTGTGTAGCCTTTATATCCACTGTAGCTATATGGACACAGCAGTACCGGACCTGTATATCCAGCCTCCACCAAGGTAGAGTAATCCCCTTTGGTGGACAGCAGCAATACACAAACCACATAATAGGTTGGTACATTGGCTATACAGGGACAAATAGGTGCAGGCAACAACTTTGAAGCAAGTCCACCTTTATCTGAGCAAGTAGGTAAGTTCACAGGTAATGTACTGTAAGGATGTCTATGATTATGAATCAGACATATCCACACCACCAAGGACAATTGCAACCCTGTCTCCACATATGTTGTAAGTCTCAGATGAAACATCACAATTCACACTGTACTGGGGGTAAAGAACACCTCACCCGCCTGGGGTGGGAGGCTGGCATAATGTTTAAGGTATTTACCTTAAAGACACAAGGTACAGGGATTGATTCTGACATGGGGTAATTTTCTAGGCTTAAAATGGCTCACAAGGGGAGTTAGCCTAGTACTGAACTATGAACTATGAACAAATACACACCTGCCGTAGATATAGTCAACCTGCATCACACAGGTTAGGTGGGAACATTGCCACCCTGTTCACCCCAGTCATACATGGAGATATGCACATCAACTACACTCCTCCCCACATGAATGGTAACCATGCGCATATTGCCTACTGATGGCAACAACAGCATATCTCCATGGGGCATACTAACATCAGTGTCTGCCTCCTACATGAACTCAGGCATGTACTCAGAGCTCCATCATACAACACAGCCAAACACAGACCTGCCACCATACACACACCATCCACATGGAAGATGACCACTGTCAACCCTCTACACAGAAATGAATGGAGGATAGAGGATTATGCAATCAAGTTTCCAACATTGGAGGAAATAAGATAGCACAGGGAGAGGTGTGTAATGAAAGCTGCTATAGCCATGATAGCTTGGAGGTTTCCGGGGTAGTCTGGATTATTTGCAATTAATATCCACTGCTGATGTGCATTTTGACAACCATATGAGGTCCTGTGACCTTTTCCTGTTCATATCTTCCAGGTAACATGCAGAGTGCTCGCCTACCAGCATTCTCTGTTGGGGAAACAGACATCATCACCCAATATGTGATTGGACATTATGCCCTGTCATGTGGATGGAGAGCATAAGATGTGCAGGAGAGGACTGCCCTGTGGAACAGTGGAGTCCACAGGGTAAAAGATAATGGCCTGCATAGCAGAACTTATGAGCATGTGCAGCATCAGGCCACCAACCTCAAATGCCATGCCCATCAATGGGCTGCTGCTGTAGCGAGGGACCGGCTAGACATAGGTGGGGGCTCAGCCATCCAGTCCCCACTGACACCCATTGAGGAGTTCCTCACCACACTTGGGCCACACGTCGAACACATAAGCCATGACACTGAGGGAAGCATTGTGGAGGTGGGTTGCACACATACACTGGATGAGGAGTGTGCAGGTAAGGGCCCAGTGGGGATTAGTACACTAATGTATCAGACATACATGTATCTGTATTGTATCTACATGCATGTGTCAGGTCCAATTGCAGTTGTGGATGGGGTTTTCTTTTTTTTTTACTAAATATTTTTTTATTATTTCAAATAAGATGTCTTAAGAAACATTACATGAAATAAAGATAAAAAACATATTTACAATTCTAAAACATTACTAACTTCAAACCATTATATAACTATTTACATTGGTGTCTATGCAAATAACAATGAAATTCTATATTATATAAAGTTAGAAACATAAGATGATATATCTTGTTCGATCTTTTCGAGTATTTCCAGTACTTTCATCCAAGAGTAATAGTAAGAAGTAGATATTTTAGTTCTGTTCTTCACTGTTAATATTTCCATGTGAGCAACTGTTGTTGTTAAATTCTCAAATTCCTTGAACGTAGGAGAAGCCTCATTTTTCAAGTGTATAGTTATGATTTTACGCGAAATTGCCAATAGTGACCATAGGATTTTAGTGTCTTTTTTTGGTACACAGTTTGGAATAGGAGAGTTGAATAAAATTAAAGACTTTGTTAATTGAAAATTATCATTATAAACAGTCTGAAAAAAGTAGTTAATGGATATCCATTATATATCGAGACATATACATTCATAAAAAACATGCTGCCAATCTGCTTTTATCTTGGTATGGCATCTCCAACATTGATCTTCAATAGAATACATTTTGGCTAACCTATGTGGTATATAGAAACTTCTGTGTAGATATCTTCAAGTGAATAATTGCCAGTATTTTGATAATGTAGAAAATTTGGAAGATTTTAGAATATTACTTTTTTCTTCTTCAATTGGAGGATGGCTGTTTATTAAAGTATAATAATCCCAGTATGATTTTTCATGATAGTTTTTGGTTTCTTTAACAATTTTATAGATATTAGGCAAATAACCTGTACCCTGATAAGGCTGTTTTGTGATAAGAATAAGGCATTCAATGAGTTTTGGAGTTTCATGTCTAATTGAAGGTTGCATTTGTTCTATTTTATTTATAAGAAAATGCCTTAGATTTTGTAAAAATAACCAATTGTCTTTATTTATATTATAGTTATAAATTATCTGTTCATTTGTTAGAATTTTCCCTTTCTCTATAAGCTGATGCCAAAAGAGTAATGTTTCTCCTTTAAGTATATTTATTTTAGATATTTGGAATGTATCTAGAATATTTGGTGTAAAAGCTATAGGGAAAATAAGAAAAATCCAAGAATTAATATTTGGTATTTTGTTTATATATGTTTTGAACACTGAAAGTGTAGGGCTTATATAGTTTGATGGCAATTTATTAATATTATTCCTTTTCCCTAAAAAATAATCTTTTAACATCCATATAAGGGGTGATGATATTACTGTTAAGTTGTCTTGTATGTGATTATAATTGATTTCTATGTAAATCTGCTCATGGGCTTGTTTCCATATAGGTGTGTATGAATTATTTAACCATAGTATTATGTTTTTAATAACAGATGAGGTAATGTATAAATCAATATCCGGTAAATTAATTCCACCATCTTCCCAATCTGGTAAATGTTAACTTAAGGCTATACGGGGTTTATTTGGAAACCATAGAAAATTTAAAATGAGTTTATTGTGTCTTTGAATAATATATTTGGGAGGTGGCAATGAAAAATTTTGTATTAAGTATAATATTTTGGGAAATATGATTATTTTAATAAGATATAGGGCCAGATTCATGAAGGCTTGCACGGAGTCTAAGAGTAGTGTAAGACTCCATGCAGCCTTCGCGATCCAGGAACAGCCCAAAGTCTGTGTAAGAGACAAGCTAAAACGGCTCTTACACGGAGTGGGCGTGGATAAGCTAATCACCTCACTTGCAAACGAATAGCATGCAAATGAGGATGATTAGCAATCCAGGAAGCCCAGAACAGCCCGTGTAAGAGCCATTTTAGCTGCAAAACTGTACTCAGTTGACAACTGAGTACGTTTCTGCAAAAACTGCAATGGAGCCATGTCAGCTCCAAATAAAGGGTGCATATGTGTCAGGCAGCATGCCAATGGCCAAATATGTGGCTATTGGCAAGGTAACCTATTGCAAATATATTAAAAATATAATTTTTTTTCGGCGATTGCCGATGTTTAAACCCAGCGCAGCCCCGCGCAAACGGGCTGCGCTGTATAGAACATAAAATGAAGGTTTTAAACCTACAAATGTAGGTTTTATGCAATACATGGAATGTCAATGCAGGGACCAGCAGACCAAAACCAACATGGCCACCGTGTAGTGGTTGCTAAGGGGGGAAGCTGAGTCTAAGACATGTAACTAAGCATTAGTAGGCAATCTGATGCAAATGAGTGTAAGGATACTGAATTCCACTGTCACATAGCAAATGAGCACAGTCTGAGTAGTGTAAGAGTTACAGAAGGGGGAGGAACAGAGTAGGAGATAGGTGACATCACAGGGGGGAATGGTAGAAAGAAATGCAGTTCATTGGAGGTTAGAGCTACATGACAGATGTCAGACAGATATCATGGAAAGAGGTGTTCCACTAACTAAGCATGAGAAAGTCAAGAAATGGAAGGTGTACACTGTTGCCTACACCAAAGTTTCTTGCTGGATGTGTATGCAGACGCAGCGCCACAAAGCGAGTAAGGCAGTGTGCGTGTAAGGCAGTGTCTTGGCGTGTAAGGCAGACTGAGCATGTGGGAGCGTGTTGGGAGATGTTTAACACCGTTTGCATGGGCGTGCACGCGTTTTAATCCGAATAAGCAGATTCTGAACCATGTAAGTATGTGTGCGTGCGTGTAAGCCACTGTGAGCGTGTTTCTGCTGGTTTACACACGGCTCCACCCTGAGGAAACAGAAAGGAAAAAGGAAGCAACAGATTTAGTAGGAGGTTAGCAGGGAATACTGCTGGAGCTAGCAGGTGAAAACAATTAGATGCAGGCAATTACACAGGCAGAATAGTAGCCCAGCCCAGCACTTAAAACTCTGCAAACAGCAGTGCAGGATGTTTCTCTCAAGAGACACTGCAAGACAGGAGTTAAGTTATCAGAAGTGAAAACTGAAAAAGCTGAACTCAGAGCAGAAATGTTAGGGGCTGCCATAGCTGTCATAATGAGACATAGGCGACTTGCTGAGGGTGGTGACAATGCAGATGGTGCCAGACAACCCACAGTGAGGAGACGGAGAAGAGTGTACAGGCCCAGGGTCACCTACCATGGGTTACATGAGCTGGAGATAGTAGAGCGCTATAGAGTGGACAGAGACCTCCTGCAGCAAATAGTGGAGCTCTGCAGGCCACGCCTTACACACAGAACCAACAGAGGGGAACCCATCCTAGTGGAAACCAAGGTATGTGTTGGCCTAAGAATACTAGCAACAGGTACCTTCCAGAGACCAACTGGTGATATGATGGGGATATCACAGGCATCAGCCTCCAGGGTACTGCACCAGTTCCTGGATGCCATGTCAGCACATGTCGGTGATCATGTATATTTCCCCAATGCCCGTGAGGTATTGGCCAGCAATATGCATCTCTTCCAGCAAATAGCGGAATACCCTGAGGTAGTGGGTGCAATAGACTGCACGCACATACGCATCAAAGCACCAGCCGGTGAGTGGGTAGGGCATACATTAACCACAAGGGCTTCCCCTCCATCAACTGCCAGGTCATGTGTGATGCCCAGGGCATAATAATGAATGTGTGTGCTGGCTGTCCTGGGAGCTACCATGATTCCCACATCTGGCATTTGACGCAGCTGTACCAGACATTTGCCAAGGGGACATCCCACGGACACCTAGTGGGGATGCAGGTTATGCACTGGAGCCGTGGCTGATGACACCCATCAGAAACGCACACACACCTGAACAGGAACGCCATAATGAGGCACACGCACAAACACGTAATGTAATAGAGCGTGTGTTTGGGCTGCTCAAGTCACGGTTCCGGTGTCTGGACACATCTGGTGGAGCCTTGCAGTACACACCAACTACATGTACCCAAATTGTCATGGTATGTGCTATGCTACATAATATGATCTTGCGAAAACAGCTGCAGCAAGACCAGCATAGGGCCGGGCCAAACAGCCCCCCACCATTGCCAAGGCCATCACAGGCAGAGCGTGACTCGGAGGAGGAACAACCTGAGCCTGCCCCAGTAGGCAGAAGGAGGCATGCCCAGTATGCCCTGGCCTTGGCAAAGAGGCAACGCATAGCACATACACTGGCTCAGTAGGAACCCTGGGAATGATACCGCTCTCTGACTCACTCATATAGTAACAGGGATGCCTAACATGACACAACCTGCTCTCAAACATGTACAGGGAAGTGTAATATGTGCATCTGACAGAGGCAGCCCTGCAGCACCACCTGAGGCATGAATGCTATGTGTTAAGTAATGTAACACCATGTACTATATACACACCTGAGGACCCTGACTAACATCCTACCCTCACCAAGCATCATGCCACAACATGACAATGAGATGGTCAAGTGCAATAATTGACTGAAGTATCGCAGTTAGTCAAAGGGGCTCCAATGTGTGCCAGTCTGGGATGACATGCTGAGCATGACATGATGCACCACCTGCTAGGACTGGCGTGCACCTATCAGTGCAGGCCGTATGGATACTGGCAAAGGCTGTTGTCACCCACAGTGTGCCCTGAATATGTAAGGCTCAAAACACAAACCTATCTCCATAGGTATCAGAAGGGATAAGAATAAGATAAGGGATAAGTCAAAACAGCAAGATGCATGCAGTCTAAACTCACCCAGTATGGAGAATGCTGATATCTGCGCTGTAACAGAAAACTGAGCCAAGGCTCACAACAGCACCCTAACACTACCAGGTTACACCTCATACTGTGCTGTACAGCCTCAAAACTTGGAACAAGCTACAAAAGGAGGGTGACTAGCAAGAATTGTCAAGGATAACCACACCCCCATGTTGGTACCACAACAAAAAGCAGCATGGACTAGCCATGGTCAAGTAACAGTGGCTAAAACTGCCCCCCAGTTTATATCCTGCTACAGACTACTGTCCCAACACCAGGAACTGCACCTGGCCTATGCTGGAATACATGAATATATCAAGTCCTCCAAACCACATTATATTGGGTGACTGAAAATACCCAGACATAGGCTGGGAGCATTATACTAGCTCCAACAGTGTAGGACAAAAGTTCATAGAATCCATAAACCAAAAGGCCCAGGAACAACGTACCACTCCCGCAAAAGGGGTAAGCATACGGGATGTGATAATCAGCAACATGGGTACTGGATGGCAAGATGAGAAGTGTATTGCTCACTGGTAAAACCAGACCATAGAGTAATCACACTGGATATACAAATCCTGACCACAGTCCCTGGCCAGAAAACCACAGTGGAAAACATGTGTTAAGCAATATTTGCACTCCTCCAAACTGATGTGGAATCCATTAAAGGTCCTGTGCAGGTGCAAAATATGGGCCACACCTCAGAACCTGTAATACAGCCATTCCATGAACACTGCCAGGAATGCTTGGATTATGCAATCCTAAATTAAAACAAGACACAATGCCATACACGCAGGAATCTGGCATGGTGGACACCAGCCATAACCAAACCATGCAAGAGAATGAGGAAGCTACTACATGATAGAGCAAACATAAACAATGAAGTAATCACTGATCAGTAGTATGGCAATAAAATCTGTCCAGACATACAATCCACTAAGGCCAGCCACAACAAGTTGAATCAGTGAATCCTGAGGCAATGTTACACCTGCCCCAAGTACACAGACAACCCCCAACTCCACCCAAGAAATACAAATATATGTGAGAGATGCAACCATCTATCCAAACTGGAGGCTGAGCTCCCTCAACTCAGTACTCCCAAAACTAGTCAGGAGGAGAAGGTAACCACACACACCACAAACACAGTCCCACATAGACCTATCACAACTGCAAACCAAACACATAAACACAGAAAAACATTCCCGGAGGCACAGATTACAAACACAGCACACCAACAGAGGCCTCTAAAGCAGACACCCAATCAAACAACCTCCAAACATAGCACATGCAACACATAGTACACAAAGCTGGTGTGCCAAACAGTCACAGGCCAGAAGGAGAAACAACATGCCTGATACAGTTGTAATAGGTGACTCCATAGTCAGACACACTGCTGTCCTGCACACCAGACTGAACAAGGGAAAGGGTACAGTAAGCTGCCTGTAGGCTGCCACAATATGCCACATAACAGAAGTATGCAGGTCACTCCAAAGCAAGTAGAAATATGATGCAGTCATAGTCTATGCTGGTGTGAATGACCTGATATGTACCTCCCTAGACTACATGAAAAGAGACCTAGATGAGCTCTCTGATTATGTAGTCCAGGCCGGTATGACACTCACCGTTTGCAGCATCCTACCCTTACCAAGAATAATGCCACAGTACAAACACGGAATGATCAGTCATAGCAAGTGGCACACTTACTGGTGTCATTCCAAGGGGATCCAATGTCTGTCTGCTTGGGATGTCATGCTTGACAAGCCACGCAGCTGTTCTTGGGATGGCCTGCACCTGTTACCCCTGGGCGTCTGAATATTGGATAAGGCCTTTGCCTCCTCCATAGAGCCTTTTGTAGGCAAGGCTGAAAAGACTGACCCACCACCCTAGAAAACATAAGTGGGAAGAAACATAAGGGAAATGCTGACCAATGCCAGATGTGTAAACCCCAATATGCATGCTCCCGAGGCCATCCCCAGTATGGAGAACATCGATGTCTGTGCAGTGACAGAAACCTGCTGCAAGCCTCCTGACAGCACACCAGCACTACCAGGTTATACCACGTATCACGTGTCATGACCCCAAAACCTGGAACAAAACATAAAAGGAGGGTGAGTATCCATAGTCAGCACAGACACCCATACGTCCAGGTAACTGACAATGCACAAGGCATTAGAGTCCACCCATGTGCAACTAACTGTAGGCAAGACTGCTGTACAGTCTTTAGCATGCTACAGACCACACTTTCACACACAGGAACCCCACCCAGCCGTCCTGAAGACACTGGACAGTATGAATGTCCCACCAAATACCAAACAAGGTACCACAAATTACCACATAGGTGGTAAACCATTATGTATGGAAGGAGTAACCAGGGACCTAGGGACACAAGTGGACAGTAACCTGTTATGTGACACCCACATTGCCAATGTGGCTAGGAAGACTGTCTACATTTGACACCGTATTAGGAAAGGATTCACATCTACATCAACAGAGGTCATTGTGCCCCTATACTGTTCTCTAATCACACCCATAATCTAGTACAATGCCTCATATGGGATGTACCTTACCTGACACCTGCTGCAGTTAGAAAGACCTCAAAGGTACCTCACCAAGAGGATAAAGGGTCTCAAATATATGTCATATGCTTCCTGGCTGTAGACACCCCAGCTGAATGCAGTCACATACTGCCTACACAGAGGCATTGCATGCCTGTTGTAGAAGGCCATGCCCAACACAGGAGTAATGGACATGCTTCAACCCAGAAAACTCAAATCCATCGGAGCTGTGAGAGTGAGAGATGTCAACCTCAACAAATAATGAAATAGGATGTGCTGGTGGGACAGATACATAATCCAGAGGCTCCCCACACCCTGGACCAGAATCCCACTCCATGTTAGGCAGAGCCCCTCACTGACACTCTTCAACAGGAATCTTGCCGAGTGGATGGATGATTGTAGAGTTACACTGGGGGTCTTCACTGTGTCATGTCCAGACAGAGACACAGCAAAGCAAATCATAAATGGCCATAATATTCACATAGCAAGGGGTGGCAAAAGCCACACACACTCTGGCTAGGCTAACAAATGCCCTAGGGTGGATAGCCTAGTATGAACCTATGAACCTATGAAGATACAAATTGTACAGGACACTAAGGATAATCCCAAGGCTTTCACAACTGATGGTAGGAACCATGTTGGGAATTCACAGATATGCCCTGAATCACACAAATATCACAAACACACACACATATTGCCAACATACATCCTGACAGGTGCAGTGCAACCCCGAATGCAGAATATCTATCCCAGCAGACTGCTGGCCCCTGACATTGCAGATGCTGAGGTAACAGCCAACATCTACAAAGCAAAACACACAGCAGCAATGGTATGAGATGGTGTCCTGGGCTTAGTGCAACATGGACTCCAAGATGAATGGAATGCCAAACCACACTACTGCTCAATGTCAGCCTTACCACAGAATATGTACCCAAAGAGCAGTGTACAACAACAGTGGTCCTTCTCAACAAAGGTGTTGCCTGAATGGATACTGAAAACTACTACCCCAGAATCCTGAGAAGCTCGGTCTGCACAGCTATGGAAAGGATCAGCATGTACCACAGACATAAAGATACTGGGGACCTACTGACACCGGACCCTACCCAGTGTGGCTTTCTCAAGTGCAGATCCTGCCCCTAAACATGTTTTACTCAATTGAAACAGTCATTAAGGTCATTGATGAGGGCAATGTGGTCCACACAGCGTAGCTGGACCTTGCAAAGGCTTCTATACAATACCCTACGTGTTCATTATAGATAAGCTCACCAGCTTAATATAAACCCACATGTCAGTAGAGGGGTTGCAAACCAGACCAAGGACAGAACAGACATGGTCAGACATGCTGCAGCCATGTCAGACTACAAACCAGATATAACTGGCATCCCACAAGGCTTTGTCCTGAGATCTCCCTCATCTGGTATATATGTCCCATAGGTACAGGCAAACATGGAAGGACTGTGTCCGAACATGTTTGCAGAGGACTACAAACTGCTCACCACATATGATCCACCAGCTGACACAACCATCCCACAAAAGGGCCACATAGAAACAGACAACTGGTGCCATAGCCATGTCAGCAAGCTAATTGCAGAAACGTGTATAGTCAACCCCCGTGGATATACAGTAAGTGCCCACCAATTACCACATAGGTGTTAACCCATTATGTAGTTAACATTTAATGAGAGACCTGGGGACACAAGGTGATAGATATCCTGCATTGGACAAACATGTGCTGTAGTGTTTACAGAAACATACCATATACTCACCTAATCATGAAGGTTGTCAGATCTAGATAAGGGGAGGTCATTGTGGCTCTGCAGTCATCCTTCATCAGCGGTACAATTGACTACAATAGCCCCTGTGGGATGTACCTCAGCAGACACCTCCATCAACCGTAAAGTCCCCAACAGTACCTCACCAGGAGTATCAAAGAGCTTGCACAGATGCCATGTGTTGCCTGTGTTGCTGGTATCAATAAACATGCTGCACCTTGTACAATCTGAATGGCAGTGAGCTATGCACATGAGAGACCTGAACCCCAGCACTGACTTACATAGGACAAGCTATACTGCGTGATCCATAACACAGACGCCACCCCCACCCATGAGTGAACCCCCAGTACAGGCTACCCATAGAGTCACTTATCAATCTTCCTCAATAGGAATCTTGATGAGTGGATGGGAGATGGTAGCTTTATCCTGGGTATCACTGTCATGTCACAGGTAGACAGAGGCACAGTATACTAACCATGACATATGTCATGGCAAACTCCAATTACAATGTGTGTTGAAGGACAAACACACTCTCCAACTAGCATTAGACATGGACTAGGGCACATCGCTAGTGTTTGCAAATGTACACCTATGTTGTGGAATACACTACCAATGTTGGACAAGCCTGGTTTAAATAGTTCATATCTGAACAGAATGCAACATGGTCAGATGTACACAACTGGCCCCTAACCAGGCTGTTGTGCCCACTATCGAAATGTAAAGCAGTGACAGCACTAAAGCCCAGGATACTGTCCACCACAGTCAAAGTACTACCAGTACACTATACAGTACTACAGTGTTAGGTCAGTGTGAAAGGATGTTGACAACTGTATGCAAAGTATCCCATGCAAACACTGCAGGCACAGTATAATCCTGTTGTGTTCACACACAAAGCAGTTGTACAGTAACTACACAACATGACACACAACACACAACCATAAACGGGTGATATTTGTTGAAGTTCACACTCATCCACAAATGTGGTGGGCTGCAGAGTCCAACATATGGAATGCTCACACTGGGCATGCTCACACACTTTGATAAATGAGACATATGTCAGACAACATGCCATGGGAAGGCTGAACTGGGCATGCTCACACACTTAGGCCAAATCTCAGTTTAGCAGTTGGACACACATATCTGGTATTTTTATGTGTTATTCCAGGAACCAACCACATTACAGCAGTCTGCCCAGTGCACACAGTTAAATGACTACAGAGACATACGTGATATAGTGGATCCCTCCCATATGCAAACATCTTCCACAGATGCACAAGTTGTTCATACAAACAGGGAATGCTATGACAATAAAGATGTGCAACCAGTCTATCAGCAACAAATAATGTGCATTTGACAATTAAACATATGGGTGTAGAGGTCAACACTAGGCTGTTTGCCCTAGGGAATGACAGCTTAGCCAGAGTGTGCTTGGTGTCTGCCTCCCCACAGGATGCACATTCCCCTTTCTAAACACCGATGATGTCAGCACCCTATAAGTACAGCAGGAGAAAAGAAATTTCCCAGTAATGCGAATAGCGCGTTCCGCTAATGCCTCCATCTCAAGTGTCATAATATAGTTAGGTAGGGGCTTGAATCCTGCAAATGCTCAGTGTGTGTGTGAGTGGGGTTGGTGTGTGTGTAAGTCTGTGGGAGAGTTGGCAACTAGGAAAACACACTACAGGATGCACATTCCCTTTCTAAACACAGATGATGTCAGCACCCTATAAGTACAGCAGGAGAAAAGAAACTTCCCCGTAATGCGAAAAGCATGCCCTGCTAATGTGTCCGTCTCAAGTATCATAACATAGTTAGGTAGGAGTTTGAATCCTGCGAATGGCAAGTGTGTGTGTTTGTCTGAGGGGGGTTAGTGTGTGTGAGGGAAATGTCCCTTTTGGCAACTAGGAGAACAGACTACAGGATGCACATTCCCCTTTCTAAACACTGATGATGTCAGCACTCTATAAGTATAGCAGGAGAAGGGAACCTTCCCAGTATTGCAAATAGCGCGCTCTGCTAATGCGTCTGTCTTAAATGTCATAACATAGTTAGGTAGGAGTTTGAATCCTGCGAATGGCAAGTGTGTGCATTTGTTTGAGGGGGGTTAGTGTGTGTGAGGGAGATGTCCCTTTTGGCAACAAGGAGAACAGACTACAGGATGCACATTCCCCTTTCTAAACACTGATGATGTCAGCGCTCTATAAGTATAGCAGGAGAAGGGAAACCTCCCAGTAATGCGAATAGCGTGCTCTACTAATGCGTCTATCTCCAATGTCAAAACATAATTAGGTAGGGGTTTGAATCCTGTGAATGGCAAGTGTGTGTGCCTCTCTGAGAGGGGTTACTTTGTGTAAGGGAAATGTCCCTTTTGGCAACTAGGAGAACAGACTACAGGATGCACATTCCCCTTTCTAAACACTGATGATGTCAGCACCCTATAAGTACAGCAAGAGAAGAAAAACCTCCCAATAATACGAATAACACACTCTGCTAATGTGTCTGTCTCGAGTGTCATAAAATAGTCAGATAGGGGTTTGAATCCTGCAATTGGCAAGTGTGTGTTTTTGGCTGAGGGGGGTTAGTGTGTGTGAGGACAATGTCCCTTTTGGCAACTAGGTGAACAGACTACAGGATGCACATTCCCCTTTCTAAACACTGATAATTTCAGCACTCTATAAGTATAGCAGGAGCAGGAAAGCCCCCCAGTAATGCGAAGAGCTCACTCTGCTAATGTGTTTGTCTTCAGTGTCATAACATAGTTAGATAGCGGTTTGAATCCTGCGAATGGCAAGTGTGTGTGTTTATCTGAGGGGGTTAGTGTGTGTGAGGGAGATGCCCCTTTTGGCAACTAGGAGAACAGACTACAGGATGCACATTCTCCTTTCTAAACACTGATGATGTCAGCACCCTATAAGTACAGCAAGAGAAGGGAAACCTCCCAGTAATGCAAAGATGCAAAGAGCACACTCTGCTAATGTGTCCGTCTCCAGTGTCATAACATAGTCAGATAGGGGTTTGAATCCTGCAATTGGCAAGTGTGTGTTTTTGGCTGAGGGTGGTTAGTGTGTGTGAGGACAATGTCCCTTTTGGCAACTAGGTGAACAGACTACAGGATGCACATTCCCCTTTCTAAACACTGTTCAGCTGAAGGCCATGGCTCTGGCACAAGTTGTCTGTTTCTATGATGCCCCTTTGGAAGATGCTTGAGTCGGCTGGAGAGTCGATTATGGTGGCCAGTTTGCAGTCATCTGCATATTTGGTCAGCCACAGTCCATCCGTGTTGGCCTGTACCTCCAATAAATATATACCAAACAAGAGAGGTCCCAGGACTGAGCCTTGTGGGACACAACTCGTAACTGGTTTGGAGTCTGGCATGGCTCCAGCAATGCTAACCATGTGGGTTCTGTCCTTGAGCCACTGTGCAATCCATCTAGTGACATAGGGGCTTATATTTAAGCTGGTGAGCTTCTCTAGAATGCCCAAGTGGGGTATTGTTGTGAAGGCTTTTGCAAGGTCCAGGTAGGCTGTGTGAACCACCTTCCCCTCATCAATGGCCTTGGTGACTGTTTCAAAGAAATCAACCGGGTTAAACCTGGTAGTGCTGGTGTGCTCTCAGTAGCCCTGAACCAGGCATCTGTTACTGCACAGATATCGATGTTCTCCATGCCAAGGAGTGTTTTGGGTGCATGCATCTGGAGGTTTAGACTTCTGGCATTGGGTAGCATTGCTCTTAGTTTCTTATCCCTTGTGATACCTATGAAGGTGGGTTTGTCATTTGAGCCCTGCCTAACATAGGCACTATGGGGGTAGCAAGAGCCTTTGCCAATATCTGAAAGCCCAAAGGTGACAGGTGCAGGCCGTCCCTAGAAAAGCAGGTAGTTCAACAGAAGATGAATATGTGAAGGTGTAGTGCCTGTGATTAGTTAGCAGTAGCATATATGACTGCTCACATGGACACATGCCAGGTAAGTCATATGCACTGTGTCACAGGCAATGTACATGTGAACAGGACAAACAGTGACATCCTGTCAAGTGGGACATGGACATACATATAGTAGGCTATGCAGATGGCACTAGGAGTCCACAGAAGCTCTATAACTATGCATTGCAGGTGTGATCAGTATGCCAGGGTAATTGCAAGCAAACATGCATGCAAACAAAGCTACAGTAAACAGGGATGCATGTAGTCCATTGTACAACAAACAAGCTGTACCAGTTCCAGTAGGTAATACTGCAAATATGCAGGCACTATGCACATGTACATGGAAATACACGGGTCAGATGGCTAGGGTCCAGTCTCAGTGCACACAAGTGTACAGACCATGTACTGTCAGGATGTACAATAACTGGATAGAAACCCATGTGCTCATACCTGCAGTAATACACATGTCAAATAACAGACACTGAGCCTTCACTCAGTGGTTCCATACTTAGTAGGATGTATGCTCCCTGGCCTGCCACCACAGTATCCCTGACATATATGGGGACTCTCCCTCCTGTGACAGTTAGTTATGTGTGTTGGGGCTGTCTAACATGGTATGAGATGTGAACATGCAGTGCTAGGGTGCTCCTGTGTGTCCTGTACCAGTCGTGTAGTACTGCACACATATCAACATCCTCAAACATCTGCATTGCAGAGTCTAGTGTGGGCAACATGCCACTTGCAATTTACATGTCCATCATTGTGTATTACTACATTCATTACCCTAGCCCCTGTGCTACCTATGTATGTAGCCTTCTGTTGACATCATTACCACCAGTATGCCAACATGTGCAGATGATACACTATGGTACTTACCATGGGTGTAGACAACAGGACATGACAATCACACACTTACTGCATCAGGCATGCTGTGATATACCCACAATTAATTCAGCACACAGTACTGTTAACAACATGATACTATTACTACACATCTATGTGGTCACCCTGTGCATCAACAACATGTTAACCTGTACCTGCACAGTTGTTACAGATTGCAGGAGGTGGCACAGTTTTATCATATGCACAGGGTGTGAACTTGGTATGCCTGAGTCAGCCACCGATACCACCAATTGACATGTATGTGTATGTGCGTTGGTGAGGGACAGCAGTAGAAGGTGGGGCAATGTTGATGCAGTGTGTGCGTGTATGCGGTAGCCCTAGGTGTTGTCAATTCGCATGTGTGTATGGATGCACACAGTTCCACCTCATGGCTGCCATATACTGGTGTTTGTGGACAGCCACAGACTGTACCTGCCAGGTCATACAGATCAGTGTCTCTGGCCACGGACACAGTACCTGTGCCTTGCTGGGGTGCTACGGACCGTATCCAGTACCAACCCTGACTGGGTACTGTCATCAGAAGCAGGTGTTTTTTGACTGGACACAGATCCC
The DNA here is from genome assembly GCF_019279795.1 of Protopterus annectens. Classification (NCBI taxonomy): domain Eukaryota; kingdom Metazoa; phylum Chordata; order Ceratodontiformes; family Protopteridae; genus Protopterus; species Protopterus annectens. The sequence goes on from NC_056729.1 coordinate 1,265,436,390, forward strand.
TGTCGGGCCTGGCCAGAGCCACGTGCACGTGGTCTCCTGGGGCGGTCTGATGACAGCACAGACCCAGCATTGCTGGGGCTGCTGCTGGCACTACGGGGGCGGCTGCGGCCCTGTTGTCATCTGCGACGACTGCCAGCTGCTGCTGTTGCTGGCATACGGCCACGTCGACGCCTCAACCGCCCACCATTGCCCTGGCTCATGGACATGTAGTTGTGGAACTGGTCTAATATGTCCCCACAACGTCTGTCTATGACATCGGTGAAATCACGGATGGCAGCCGCAATGTCACGCATACTGTCAGTCATGGCTGTGCGACATGCTGTCAGCTCCCTCAGACCCTGTCTGGTGTACCGTTCCATACGTGACTGTGCCTGCATGACAGCCCGAAACATAGCTGAGGTTGTAAGACCTCTGTGGGCATGTCTGACAGGGGCAGTACGCCCACAGATGCTCCCACGAGAACCCCTGGACATCTGTCTGTGTGGTACCATCTCTGGGCCATGCCCATGGCTGCTGTGTGGGAGGCATGTGCCACAGATACCACATTACCCTGGTCAATGCCCACTGTATGCTGTCCATCACCTAGGGACATTGGTGACAAAGGGTGTATTGGCAGGATAACTGTGCGCATTGATGGGGTCGACAGCTGTGTACTGTCAATCAGCTGACCAATGGCGGACCCTGGCATACTTTCCTGTGCCATTACACAGATGTCATCATTATCAGTACCCACGGCACCTGACTCAGGTTCCCTGCTACATGACAACAGAGCAGCAACAGAACCTGTGGGAGGGAAACAGGAAACACAGTTTACCATGTCTACACATTACCAGCGATGCACACATGCACAGATGCACAAATGCACACATGCACACATGCACACATGCACACGTGCACACGTGCACACATGCACACGTGCACACATGCACAGGTGCACACATGCACACATGCACAGGTGCACACATGCACACATGCACAGGTGAACACATGCACATGCACACATGCACACATGTGCACATGCACACATGCACACATGCACACATGCACAGGTGCACACATGCACAGGTGCACACATGCACACATGCACACATGCACACATGCACAGGTGCACAGGTGCACACATGTACAGGTGCACACATGCACACGTGCACATGTGCACACATGCACACATGCACACATGCACAGGTCCACACATGCACAAATGCACACATGCACACGGTTTCACACAATTGTACAGTACTCAGTATGCGTGATATCAACACACAGACACAGACACACCTACATGCATACAAAGAGCACTACTAAGTGAGCCAAATAGTACTATTACTATCAACACTATTACAGGAATTGTTAATACAAACTCACCAGCATGGATAGGCTGCATTGCTATTATACCAGAGGGTCCTGCAGACGTGAAGAAACTAATGTCAGTGGGCACAACTGTGCCATTGTTACTGAGTATGATACAGGTCAGTAGTACAACAGTCGCCTTTCACAGGTCAGCTGCTAATATTGAGGATATCACACTTGCACATTAAATACTATGGAGACAGCTACAAACCAAGGACACACCCCACACATGCATTAACTACCAGTGTACACAACAGTCTACATATGGCATATTACCTGCACGTTCACTGTCATGCTGCTGTGTGGCTCCAGCCTCCATCATAATGCATGTCTGCTGCTGTTGTTGTTGCTGGCAGACTGGAGCCACTACACTCATGAGTAGTCCCTCCAGTCTGGTGAGTGGGGGATGTGTAGCCACCCCACCACCTGTGGCAACCTGTTGCCTGTGGATATCCGACGCACGCTGATGGACATGTCTGATTAAATCACTGCAGTGATGTCGTACCTGCTCATATGTCCTATTATGCGTGCCTATGTCATTTACCCGACGGACAAGGTCTTGCCACAGTGCAGCCCTCTCCTGCTGATTCTGGCTGGTGCAGGAAAAGAGTATTGCATAATCCCGCACCAGGCTCTGGTGTATCTCCTCATCCTCAGCTGTGGAGTAGGTGGGATTCCGGGTGGGCCATGTACCTGAGAAAGAAAATAACCTGGTATCAGCAATATATGTCAGCAGAATTTGGCACACATACTACACATGCTACTCGACTGTTATGATACAACATATCTCACATATGTAGCATCTGTCTGTCTATTGGTGGATACACATGTAGATGGCCAGGTATCAGTGCTCAGCCAGCAACTGTGCAACAGTACCTGGCAGACTCCATACGACATACTACCAAACCCCAGCAGTCAGAACACTGATTCAGGTCAAGAGCACCTCCTCACTCTGGGGGTTTGTATCTAGGTACTGTATGGCCTACATCATCAACTACTGTGAGCTGACCACACACTGATTGCCCTGGATATACATATCCCACCTCCACCACCAGCACAAACGACTATAATGCATAACATTACACATACAAACTTTACACTTTGTAACAGTGACATGGTATCCTTTCAGCCCACTGGGCCAGTGGCAGATACAACCCACAATGCTGACCCCTACACAATTGCTTTCTACAGACATCTCCGAGAATGCATGGATCATGCAATCCCATATATGACCAAGACACTCTCCACAAAGGGACAGCATCCTGTCTGGTGGACCCCAGCCATAGACAGATTGTATTACAGAAGATGGAAGCTACTGCAAGACAGAGCATAATTCCATAAAGGGAGGGCATGTCTGAGCAGCACTAGTAAGGATCTATTTTCCATCATACAAAATACATGGGCAACTTTGAGAGGGAAATCAAGAGGGACACTACAGATAACCAGAAGGCCTTCTTCAGTTATGTTAGCAACCTGGTCAGGATCCATCCTCTATGCCCATAGGTAGTACACAACAACAAATATTTCACTGACACCACAGATATCGACAACATTGTGGCAGACAGGTTCAGTGCAGGTGTCACCCCGCCCTCTCCCCCAAAATAAGGCATAGTTATCCCAGCTGACTGTAACCTCCCTGTCATCACAGATGTCCAGGTGAGAGCCACCCTCAGGACAGCAGAATACACAACATGGATGGGACCTGATGGTATCCCCAGTTGCATGCTACATAAACTCTGACAGGAGCTAAACACACATATAGAAGTGCTATGTAACACTAGGCTGACTACAGGATATGTAACTGTACACTGGCGCACAGCAGCAGTGGTTCCACTCCACGAAGGAGGCACCTCAACATACCAATACAATACAACACAATACATTACATTACAATACAATACTATACAATATGCTATTGCCCCTGGGACTACAGCAGTGTACTGTTCTGCTACCCTGACCATTGTGACACGTGGTGTGATGGTACCTGCTGCTGTCACACAGTTACACAGGGTGACTCATATGGCATATTACCTATCTGACTAACATTCAGCAGGGGTATGTGTGACATGTACTCATGGGGAGTCTTGCTTCTTAACACTTTGTGTTTTTTTGCAGGGTATGTCTTATGTGTGGGTAGGAACTCTTACCTCCACATGTGCACTCTATTGCAGTGGCACGGACGACACACAGCAGACATTTAGGTTGTGGATGGTGTGAGGTGTTACTATGGTTGTTGGACATCTGTCATGGGTGTGACTTACATATGTAAATCCGGGAGTGGTAACCTCTATGTGGGTAGCATATGTGTACTCTGTGGTGTTGTCAGTCACTGTGCATTGGTAATGTGTTTGAGTGCATTGTCACAGTGTTGTACATGTCACTGTGTCCTTCTCCATATCTGTAGCTGTCATGTGAGGTCCATACCATGGCATCCATTATGTGGTGTGGAGGGGTACACCGACCTACATGTCCATAGCTGACTCACCATGTCCGCTGACACATACCATGTGCAGGTATTCCAGGGATAGTGTGTCACTGTGAATATCACTGGGGCCACTATTGTACACATTTATGACCCTGTTCACCCCTGACACATGCAGTGGTGGGCAGCCAATCACATATCTGGTGGTTACTGGTGTAGGTGATCTGGAATGTGGTATGGTACTCCGGTTTTGACAATGGTGTTCACTCCATGCCTTTGTCACCAGGCACCTGTTGCAATACATCGGTACACATGTGCCTCACTCAGAATTTATATACATCTCTCTCTCTCTCTCTCTATATATATATATATATATATATATATATATATATATATATATATATATATATATATATCTATATGTACATATATATATATATATATATATATGTATATATATATATATATATATATATATATATATGTATACATATACACATATATATATATTGATGTACATATATTGCTATAGATGTGGAGGGGGGGACACAGAGGGGGTGTGAGTGACAGAGGGGGTGGGAATGGCTGTGTTGCAGGTCGTCATATACAGTCATACCTGTTGGTAGTCAGATCAGTCTGTCTATGTATATGTATCTACATATATCTATATCTGTATGTGTGCATTACACAGATATGTTTGTACAATATTCTATCTACATCTGGCTATGTATTCCTACATCTCTCTCTCTATGTATGTATAGATATATGCATATCATATATATATATATATATATATATATATATATATATATATATATATATATATATATATATATACACACACATACATATGTTGACATACATACGTATCCATATGTTAGACAGGTATATCAGCATATTTGTCTACCATACTGTATACACACACTAACATACTGCTAAACATACATAACTGTGAAACCTACTTTGTACATGGCACTACAACCTACAATCAAACAACATTGATATGTGCACATAGATGCTCTCACATACAAATGTATGTACAGCCTTCACTGATAGTTGCTGTATGTCCCCTGCCCTTTACACATCTTCATATACATATGGATACAGACCAATGACACATATGGAGGGTTCACGATATGTAGACCTTTATAGTATTACTTTACATTACCTGTGTTTGTCACAGCTGCTTGTGTTGCTGTCTGGTTCTCTGTCCTGCTGCTCCACTTCCCAGTTGTCAGCTTTCAGGTAGCTGTTGCTGAACAATTTGTTTCTGTCTGCTTAATTGCAGTTTTCTCTGTCTCTGTCTCTGTCTCTGTCTCTCTCTCTCTCTCTCTGTCTGTCTCTCACGTCCTTCTCAGGGTGCAATGAAAGTATTGCATGTGTGGACTGGGAGTACAGCATACTTTTGTTGGTATCTGCATATGCCCATGTGATGGCCTCTGCACCAATTGTTAGCCAGCATTTGCTAATTGCATGCAGCCAGTTGTGTACTGATTGCAGTTCTCACTGTGATTTCAGAACAGTGCTATAAAAAGGTATGTGAGATAGGCGTAGCCCTTTCAGATTTTAAGGGCAGGGACCATGCTGTTATGCTGTGGACAATGTTCTGTGAGTGTAAAGGTTGGTATCTCTCTCATATTTCCAGGTGTAGTGTAGATTAACATTCCTCCATTCATTTCTCCAGTTTCCTGTACTAACTGTGTATGTACACTGACACCTACAACTACTACTACTGTTAATGTGTGTGTGTGTGTGTGTGTGTGTGTGTGTGTGTGCTTTCCTTTCACTTTTGCTTGCACTTTGTTGCTAAGGCTTCAATAGTTGCCCTTTACAGTCACTACTTGTATGCCTGCTAGGTGTCTTGACTGTAGTGTGCTGCTGTAGCTTTCCTATTTTCCATGTACATTCACACTTTGGAATGCTTGCTATATCTGCTAGGGTGTTACAGCATGCAGTGTGGTCTGGCCATGGTGTGGGCCTTGACCTCTATTAGGATATTTGAGTATGCTGCTGAGCAGGCCCCAGAGACTTTCAGGTTCATCTGTTATGTGCCTCATGGAATGGTACATATCAGTGGGGAACACCCATTAAAATGTCTGGTATGCTGCAGTTGTGACTGTGGGTTAGCATGAGCATATGTATTACTACACTTTTTCTGCCATGCAAGTGGTGAATACTTTCAGGACTCCATAGTTACCATTGCATGTGTTACACCTTTCTGCCTACTGTTTGTACATTTCACATGGGGTCTGTGGGGCATCCCTGTAAGTCATTCACTGTTGCTATGTCTAGGCTCTTAACTATTCAAATATGGTGGTGTCAGACCCGTCATGTGTACAGATATTTGCAGGTTGTCCACATTTCTGCCTCATATTTTGGTCAATATCTCATGCACACCTTTTTCTGGCAAGTCACTCTGGGCTCAAGTCAGAATATGGTGACAAACATTCAAGTTTCAGACTGCATACCCTTCCAAACATCCCACAAAGTGCAGACCCTGTTACTCTCTGAACTGTCTGCGTTTGTTGTAACATTATTTGTAATGTGTCCCTGGTTTTGGGCCTTTGCTCCACATATTTTATTACTTGGTCCAGATGTGTTGCTGTAAGAGGTTGTGGGGTATGGGCAGTGCTTATCCTGCTGTGAGTATGTGTGTGTCTTGCAAGGTGCTATAGTGACATTATTACCTACTAGCTTCCAACTAGCATGGCTGTTTCTGTTCACACACTACTATTATGGAAATCCACTAGTTTTGATAGTAATTCTAAATGGCATGCTTTGTGTACTACACATCTATATTCCCTTTACATTCATTCCTACTATTACATGATATATTTATTTTAGCACAATGTCCTTGTATAAGAGTCATGGCTTAGTGGTAAGTCATGCAGACTACTGTTTCCAAGGTCCTGGGTTCGGGACTCCCAGTGGGATTTTATTTTGCTTTTGAGCTGAGTACAGGACCTGTCAATCAAAGTGACTAAGGCAGTTGTAACCGGGTTAGCGCTGGTTTGCGCGGAGCTCACGCATGCACACTGGCGTTTAGCTCTGCACACACCCGCTTACAACCGCTTAAACGTGCTTACTCTTGCTCACACCCGCGCTATTTTCTTTGAAAGAAAAGAAAATGGGGAGACAGGAAAGTGGTGAAAAAGGGGTCACAAAGAGGGTAAGACAGTAGGGAAACAAGCTTGTGATGTGCAGGAGGGATGTAGGTAAGGCCCATAGCTGCACATTTCTTCATCAGCAACAGCTGTGCATATGTATGTAATTTGGTGTGACATTTGAAACCTTCCACCCCTGAGAGAGGTGTCAGGACAACAATAATACTTGTTGTACAGCCAATTGTAATTGATAGGTTCCATGTCCAGTAGACATGTGTGCCGAATGGGCAGCTATGTATGGGGCATAATTTTTTTGTGGGTACAGAGTGCCCTTTTTTTTTTTTTTCAGGTGAGAGTGGTATGTCAGGAGAAGGAAGTCGGTACAGCTGGGGAGGTAGGTTGGGTAGGTAAACAGACAAGACAAACAAGACGCATACAGGGGTGGTGTATGACATGTGTGGGGGGTTACACAATTGACGGGGACAGAGGTATGGATATCCAGAGCCCATGAGCCCACAGATGGCAACAGTGGAACTGATATCCCCACCCATAGGCAGTTGCCACTGTTCCTTCACTGCCCAGGACGGGGCTGTGCTGGGGGCTGTGTAGGCCGGGCAACAGGCATGCCCATTAGTTGCGCCACCCGTGCCTCGAGCTGGCATAGGGGCTTGAGAACAGAGTCCCGAATCTCCCTACGCACCACAGTCCGGAAGCTACGGAGGGTGAGTGGTGGTCCTCCTCCGGCCACACTTGCAGAGGGGGGGCGAGCCCCATCCCCTGCAGCGCTTCCACCCGCAGGTGGCACAGGGCCACCGGAGGAGGGTCCGGACTCGGCACTAGTGCCAGGTGCACTCGCCAGCTGAGGTGGGAGAGGTGGGTCCGCTGGAACCCGCCTTCCCTGTCGTACTATGTTTTGGATTATGTCATGATAGTTTGGGTTAGTGACATATAATACCATTCACAATTAGTTGTAACAGCATGCATTAGTTTTCCCATTAACCAAACACCCAGATATTCACACCATTGAACAGCATGCATAACACATGCATAATTTTAACAGAAATACACAGTCCAACAACATGCAGGGTTAATTGATGGCAACAGGCCATCAGGTGTGGATGTATGAACAGGGCAGATGCATCAACAGACATGCAAATATATATGACACAACAGGACAAACATCCAGGGGTGTTAATTGTGATTGCACATACCATTTTCACGTGGAATGGGTTATATGTGGTTATAGGGTGGGGTGAAGAAAGTAATATTAACACCTTCGAATAACAATACATATGCTGTACTTTTCTAATAGCTACAGTTATATACACACTACTGTTCTAACTACAGTTTCCTATATGATAACTATTTCAACTTGGTGATAGGACTGTTAATGCAACATCAATATACATTTTATGGTTCTTCATACACATTCATATCTAGCTTTGTTCAGCTACATCAGGGCTACATTTGCTTTATATAGCTGTAGACAAGTGTGGATGTTTGGTATATCAGACAAACATCCTATCTGCATATTGCAGACTGAGAGCAACATATCCTGATTTTGGGATACACATTCCAGATGCAGCAACACTTTGAACAGATTTTGCTGTTTGGTTTTGAATCTCACATGCATTTCATTCTGTCTTGACTGCAGTATACTTTATTCAGGGTTATTACTACTGTATTGCTGGATTCATGGCACTTTCTCACACTCTCTCACTTGCTTTCATTTTACTATTCAGGATGGTACTTCTAGGCTTTATTGACATGTTTTAACAGTAGTTATTACAATCCTTTCCAGCAGTCTCACTTCTGTCATGTTTCAGTATTTCCACAGGGATATATTTCACACGTGATTTCATCATCTTCTGCAGCTATACTTTTCAGCCTGCTGCAGGTTGTGTACTATTTTCTTACAGGCAGGGCATTTTATTTCAGAATATATGTCGGACAGTTTCATGTTTAGGTTAAACTTACAGGCTGAAAACTCTTGTAATCAAGCAATACTTGCATACACTTTCACACTGTTACTTGCAGATTTTATTCCTTACTGACTACACTGCACTCTTTTGCTGACTGTCATACTTTTATATTTCTTTACAGTTACTGGTAGTGGATTACTGACCTGCCTGGTGGAGCAACCGCACCAGCCTATCGCCATAGGCTCTGCGGTTCGCAGAATGGACACCTGCAGCTGTAATATAAATGAAGTAATATTGGAATACACATCTCCATAATATCAGCTAGTTTAATTTTTTACATACATAATTAAATGTTACTTACTCAGTAGTGGGGCGTTGGGTGTTTGCCGGGCCTCCTGGATCCAAAGGTTCAGTTGGTCCTGCTTGCATCTCTTCAGGTCCGCATGGTGGTGATGGACCTGCTCACCAGTCCTTGGAATCCCTGTGGCACTGGTGAGATCATGAGCCAACCGGTCCCATGCCTCAGCCCTGTATGCTCCCCAGAGGACCTAGCCCTGCATGAGTTGGGCCTCATGATTATGGACTAGGAGCCAGACCATGTACCTGGACTCCTCAACACCCCACCTCTGTGCTCGAAAGCGACTACCCTCTCCTACTCCTGTCATTCTGCCTGCAGGTCAGTTCTACAATCGTTTATGCTGTGTATTCCCGCCTATGGGGCTTATATAGTCCGTTTTTCCCACACATATCTGTGATTGGCCATTTTGGAATTGTATCAACTTCAGTAAACCTGCATTGTCATGCTCTAGTTTGTATTCATTCCTATATATTAGCTATTATTGCATTTGCAGGTACTGCTGTCATGGCTTAGTGATTCTGTACCTTGACTATGGTGTATAGTATCCTGCGTTCGAACCTGGCCACTGCTTTTTATTTTTCATGACTGTCTAGACATGCTGAGGGGTGTGTCTGTGTAAAGGCAGTTTTGATACGGCTTGCTCAACGTTGCCCGTCGGTTAGCTCGTTTGCGCGATGCGCAGCTCCGCGCAAACGGGGTACACTGCTTTAAGCCTCATTTGGCCATAGGCACGCATATTACGCTTAGCTCAGTTAGGGGCACATAGATTTAGCATGTTAAACCACTGCTCAGCTACGGGCACTCATTTTGCACCAGTTAAACCACTGCTCATCTACGGGCACATGTACTCACTCTGTTAAACTGTAGCTCAGCTATGGGCATATCTGGCATTTTTTCTTCTTTTGTTACCTCACATGTCTTCAATATAAATGGGCTATTTCACTGCATTTTACATAACTTGTGGTTTTATGTGTACATATTTGTCAGGGACTTGTTTCCTGCTTATTTTGAAAAAAAAAAATTGGTGCTGTGGGGGCTCGAACCATGAATGCCTGCTCTGCAGCCAACATCTCTACTGCTACGCTATTGCTTCCTGGCTTATTTTGCATATTTAGTTCTTATATGCTTTCCCACTGACTGCTAACTGTAGCTGCGCTACGGGCACGCCGAGCAAACAGCGCACTCACGGTTAAACATCTTTACAATTTAAAAAATATATATAACATGTTCATTTATATATATTTTATGTTCATAGTCTGTGGGGGCATGTGTTGTGTTTATTCACATTTCCGTGGACTCTGTTGTGGGTGTTTACTTTGGGCACTTTTACACTTCTGGGGGCGTGTCTGCTTGCAAGGCTCAGCCTACAGACACGCCCACTACTGTCTTACACGGACCGTGTTAGACTTAGGTGTGATTCAGCATGCTCTCATGAATATGCAAAGCATGCTGACATAACTCCGTTTAACTGCAGCCTCCGTGTAAGAGTTATAACTCTTACACGGAGGCTTTGTGAATCCTGGGGATAATCTGTCTGCTGTTGAAAAGATATATTTATTCCAGTAACCAATTGTCTGTTCTATTTTGTCTAGTATTTTATTATAGTTAAATATTAGAGAATATGTTAATTCATTGAGTAGATTTATTCCCAGATATAATAATTTACTTTCTGTTACTATATATTTGGAAAATCTTTTGTTTATATTATTTATTTATTTTTTTTTTTACAATTGCAGGCATAATTTTAGTTTTGTTTTCATTAAATTTTAAGCCTGAAATATTTTGAAATTTATTCATGGAGTTAAATAGAGCATTCAAAGACTCATTTGCATCTGAGAGAGTTAATAGTATGTCATCAGCAAAGAGTTTGATTTTAAGGTTTAACATTTTATTCATACCAATGCCCTTTATGCTATTGTTTCATCTGATTTGATTTGCAAAGGGTTCTATGAGTAATACAAATAACAATGGTGATAAAGGGCAACCTTGTTTAGTTCCCTTTTTGATTGTTATAGGGCCTGATCTATGCGATCCTAGTTTAACATATGCAGTAGATGTTTCATATAGTATTTGGATAAGATTATTAAAATTAGAAGGAAAGTTATATTCTTTTAAAACTAGTGAAAGAAAGTTCCAGTTAACCGAATCAAAAGTTTTATTAATATCTAACGAGATTACATTTAAATCTAGGACTTTATGTTTGCTATAATATATCATTGTTAGTATTCTTTTAATATTATCTGAAGTATTTCTTCCTTTAATAAAACCTGTTTGATCTTTGTGAATTAAGAAAGGAAGAAAGTGTTTGATCCTATCTGCGTATATAGCCATAAACATCTTATAGTCTATATTGGGTAATGATATTGGCCTATATGCGGAACACTGCTTCTCATCTTTATCTGGTTTGATAATTGGGGATATCAATGAATATTTCCAAGAGGGTGGCATATTCAAATCTTTCTTGGCTATATCATATACTTTTAATAATAAGAATATGGCTTGATTGGATATTAATTTATACATTTCTGGTAGCATATTGTCTGGGCTAGGTGCTTTATTTGTCTTGAGCTTTTTAATTTGTGATTTTAATTCTGTCATATTGATTGGTTTGCTTATAATGTCTATTTGTTCTTGTGTTAATTTAATATGGATATTATTTTCTAAGTATTTTTTTATATCCTTAGTAGGTGTATTTTGAGTGTTTATGGAATTATCAATGTTAAATTGGAGTCTGAATGCTTCTAAAATATAATTTAGTTCCATAACTCTTTTGTTAGTATTAGGAATAAATATTTATTTTATTTGCTTAGATTTAATTTTTTTTGTTCTATTAGTTAAGTGTCTCAGGTGTGCTGAATTAGTAGAGTATGAGTTTATTTTTCTCTTTTCTAAGTTAATCATAATCTTATGATGTAACAATTCTGTATACTTCTTATTGATTTGTGTAAGTTCTTGAACTTGAGTAGTATTACCCTTTTGTATTTCCAGTTTCAATTTATCTGCTTTGTTTTGTAAGTCTAGCATATCTTTATTCCATAATTTCCTTTTATTTATGTACCAGGATAATATTTTCCCATATGCAACTGCTTTTAATGAATCCCAGACATATATTTCTGAAATGTCTTCTGTGTAATTTATGTCTAGAAAGTTTTTTATTGTTTCTTCATGAAATTCTTTGAAATCTGTCAATTTTGTGATATAGGAAGGTATCCTAGTAATGGGATTTGAATAAAATGGTGTAAGCTCTATCTCAAAGACTATGGCATTATGATGAGATAAGGGCCAATTTATAATTTTGACTTTGTCAATTTTTGTTATTAGGTCATTGGCAACATATATTCTATCAATTCTAGAGTTAGTTTTATATCTATGAGAATAAAATGCGAAGATTAGTAAGTCTGGTTCTGCAAATTCATTTATTTCTTTTAAATACAATGTATCTATAAATTTTGATAGTGCTTTAGAGATAGGTTGTTTTCTTCTTTTAGATTTAGAATCTGTATCTTTTTCATTCATTATACAGTTGAAGTCTCCTATGAGGTGATATACCTCTTTGTTTGGTTAGTGAATCTAACCAAACAAACTTTCTACCCTCACAAATAATATTTGGATCAGTTTCTCTTATCCTCTTAGTTTTTAAATAAAGATAATTTAATAATATATTAAGATAATCTAATCAGCTAAAATATATAAATATATTCTTTACTCTTATCTTATTGTAATTCAATAATATTTATTTCTAATCAGGTTTCAAAAAGGTACAAATATTTAGATTAAGGCAGTATCATTTCAAAATAGTTTAGGGTATTAATAAACATCATGTTAAAATCTATAACTGTATGTTGCAGACATCTGTTGAAAACTATTTACTGACATTACTGTATAATACAATACCATTGTTGTGTAAATGTTTTAGATTACTCAAGTCCGAAACCAGTGTTTAAATTAGTATTTGCAAAGTCATATTGGAATAAAAACATGAATAGTTCTGAAACCACATCATATTTCATGTTTAACATAAACTGAAATGCAATACAATGTACAAGTATATTAATATTTCTTTAGTAGACATTAAATATGTTCCTCTGATTGCATTTTTCAGCTTTTCAAAGACAATTCCCATGGCTGGAGACAACAATATCAAAATTTAGACATCTCCCTTATCCAAGAGACTACTTATAATGTTGTTAGTTAATTGAGTGTTTTGTTGTTAACACTTTTATCAACTTTCAGAGGGACTTTGTATTTTATTTATTTATTTTATTTATTTTACATTTGTTAACCGGGCTAGTCTAACTGGATATATTTCCATTTTCAGCAGAGGCCCGGGGAGAAAAGCTCCACAAAGACATAGTAACTATTACATACGATGCAATAAAGAGCAGCATAAAAATATACTGTATCAGGAAAATATTATACAAAAAATCAAACTTATTGTATTCAGAATTAACAGTTGTATAATAATGTACTCATCGTTCTTGGAAGCAAAACACAAGCATAACTTATTTAGCATAATCAAACATCATAAGAAAGAGAAAAGGACATTTAAAGACAACTATGTAAGTAGATTAGATATTTATATATATATGTATAATCAAAAAGACACAGTACAGAGGTAAAACTACAGTGCACTTGACCACATGTTCAAAGCAAACATCTATGTATATCACATAGTAACTCTTACAGCTTAGACTGACACTTAACCAGTGAGTTTATCTGCTGACAATAAGTGCTGTCGATATAATTTTGGCTTACTTAACACCAGTAATTTAATCTTATGATTGAATAAAAGTTTAGAATTAAACATCCAGAGCTTCTCATTATAGTATTTAAAAAGTATACTGGAGAACATATCAAAATAATGGAAGCTGCTAAGATTTAAACTATTATGTATGAAAATCTTACAGGTTAAAATTCCTAACCCACTTTGCAGTAAATAGACAAAATGTATTTAAACTATGGGGTAATACCTTTATTACGTCAGAAAGGTGATTAAGAAGCTTGTTTTTCTTCTAGCATCAGAGGATAGCTATGGTGATCCATGCACTGCAAGAGTATTATTTATCCTGGTAATTGCTTTATGACTGTATATAGAAATATTTAATTCAAATAATTAACTTTCATTACAACAACATTTCTCAGAAAAAGTTGTTTTACAGTTAATGACTAGATAGAACGCATCATTGAGAGGATACACTTATCAAATGTCAAGTGCTTTAGCTATAATATGTGTCCCCTTGAATTAATCTCTGATGAATTTACTGCTTACTAAACTTGCAGACTAATATTGGTGTCTTTTCATGTAGTCATATTGGAACATGAAAATACAGGTCTGCTGATCAGGAAAAATCAGGCTCTCAACTGCTAGACAATGCTATACATTTGTCTGCAGAAATGTTTGAGAATTACGGTTGCATTGTCAAGCATTTTTGTTTACACTAACAGTAACATGATATACCCACATACACTAGTATTGTGTCATTCATGATAATGCAAAAAGTCAGGTAATATTCTAAGAAGGGTGACGCCACAGCCAGGTAATATAATAAGAAGAGTACAGCCGCAGTCATTATTCAGATGAGTAAATGGGAACAGCATGAGCCATCTAAGGATGGATAGCTCGCTGAGTACCTGCCACAATGTATGTTCACAATGCATGGTAACTTAGTAATAAATTAGGGTGTGGGCTAAGCCTTTCCCTCTTCTACTCAAATTGGATTTAATACAATATGTGTATAGAACACAGATGCTACGACAAAGTTCAAGCCTATATGGGATATAAATATTGTATAATTGACACATTGGGTTAAATTCTCTGTTGCTATGTTACTTATTATAGTTGTTTATATGATTATTGCTTCTACTTTCTCTATATAGTATATTATACTGTTATTTAAATGCTTGATTTGCTAAATGTACATTTAACCTTCTTGTTGCATCTCATTTGTCCACTTGAGGGCATATTTTGGTAGCAGGACATTAGTAGTATTTTGTAGAAGCACCAGTGTGGCAAATGGCAATTTTCCTTAAAATAAACCTGCCCGTTGCTTAACATTTACTAGTTTCTTTAGAGAACTTGTAAAACAGCAATGATTCTATTTGCTGATGATTAATTTCTGCTCTTTAAACTCTGCTGTACAAAACATAGTAAGGGATAGCTAAAATGTCTGGAAAACCAAACTGACAGAAAGACAAGCAGATATATGTCCTTATCTATCAAGGTGCTAGAAGACATCAGAAGCTATAAGCTGAAAGTGCTTCAAAAATATATCTGTGTATATTTAGATGAACCTCATATGTTATTTATGTTTCCTTAGAATGAATTTAGGTTCCTGTATCTTTAAATGTGAACCTAGCTTATTTCCTGACTAGACGTCAATTAGAAAGAGTCAGGGGATGGCGTACACAAGTAAATGCAACAAGCAATAAGTAACTCGAGCTTCTAGTGATGTTTGTGGCTGTTAAATTGTCTCGAGAACCAAGCGGGAAAAGGTATGCATTTTTTCTTTTTTCTTTTCCCTCTCTTACTTCGTGACAAACTCATGTAGTATGCACGCGAGCACTCTAGTTTGTGGAGTAGTGTTCACAACTATCAAACTTTGCATTTTAAACATGCTATGCCTTATTTCTCTACAAAAGAAAAGACAACAGGATATCTAAGCTAGTCACAAGCACCTCTCCACTCCGGATGTCTGGAGCCACAACACACCTGACTTATAGCCTCAAAATATCACTTAAAACATATTTTTTCACTGTACTATATCAATATGTGCATATGGGTCAAAGGCAGAACATCTTTTAAGATTATTTAAAGTAGTCTTATAATACATCTAAACTGAAATACTTCATTTCAAAAGCAACACAATTCCGTCCAGCATTAGCGTTTATCCAAACAGGGACACTTTTAACTTATAAAAAGTAATGCCATCAGGGATGTAACTGATAATAAGTTATATAGCAGCCATTACTATACCTATTAAGCAATATAACCATATACTGATTAAAGTATTATAAGTTAATGAAGACTTTATAAAAAGAAGAGAAAAATAAAAACAACACAACACAAAGAGAGAAAATAAATAAATAAATACATAAATAAATAAATATACAAATAAATAAATAAATATTTGAGAACATTATTATGCACTGATTACTCTGATTAAGAATATGAAAATAATGGATGGATAATAATGAAAAATAGAGTAATGTTTAAATTATGCTTGATATTGATGTGATTTGAGATAAATGTATTTAAATGTATGCTAATTTTGACATTTAAAGTATAATTGAAAACAGTACCTGTTTCGGTGTAACTTGAAGACAGTAAGACCTTTTCTTTTGTTGTTAGTATTATTATTTAGATTTTTACAGAATATAACATATGTAAGATTATTTGTCCTTTAGTTTTTTTTTTTCTTTTGCTCAGCAGTTTTCCAATTATTTACTTCAGCATTTCTTTTCAGTGTACTTATTGTCCAGTCCATAGATTCTTCATGTGTTAGGATGTTGTTGTTGGTAAGGTATTTTATTGCTGAAGCTACTGTTTCAAAGATTTTTATTCCATTTGGTAGAAAAACTCTCAGTCTTGCTGGGAATAAAAGATGGACTTTCAATTGCTTTTTCTTCAAGGTTTTTATTATTGGCAGAAATTATTTTCTTTTTGAAACCACCTTTGTAAAATAATCATTGTCAAATCTTATTAGTGAATCATTGTATTTGATGGGAGAATGTGCCCAAGCATTTCTTAATATAAGATCTTTATCTTGTGTAGAAAAAAGTCTCACAATTATAGATCTCAGCTTGTTCTTACTTGGGGAAGAAGTATTTCCAGAAACTGCTAGTGATCTATGCGCATATTTTATACCATATGAAAAAGCTTCAGGTATTTTTGTTACATCTGGTATCCAGGTGGTAAGAAAGTTTATCATATTGTCCCCTTCAGATTTTTCTGGTAGACCATATATTCTAATATTATTTCTTCTTGTTCGATTTTCCATATCATCAAACTTTTTTAGTAAATATGTGTTCTGTTGAAGTAAGAATTCAGTTTGTTGTTCTTCTATTTGTTCTCTAGTGTCAGTGTCACTTAATGACTGTTCAATAAGTGATATTTGTCCTTTCTGCTGTGTAAACATTTCTTGAAGCTGTTCCAGTTGTTGTGAGCACTTTTCTTTAAAAGTATCTATTTTATTGTCCATCTTGTCGATTTTTATTGTAAGTTCCTGTATATTTGTAATGAGAGATTGTAGGTCTATTTTGAGAGAAGAGTCTTGTGCTGTATTCCTTAGATGACTCATGCTGTAATGCTGATATTGGTGCTGATTTTCCAGTAATTAATTTGACAGGAATTATTCAAGTTCTGACAATAAAATTTTTCTTATAGATGCTCAAAGTTATTAGAAATAAGTTAGTAATAAATATTTCTTCAAATTAAATATTATTTTGTAAAAGTTGTATTGAGGTAAGAGAGCTGAAATGAAGTGCAGCTATCAGTTCAGCATCCTAGCCACGACCCTGGATGGGGTTTTCTAATGCACAGAGGTGCACATCTATGGTGAGAACAGGACATTATGTATTATTGTGGTTAGTACTGTAGATGTGCAGACAAGCTGCATCCATTCTATACCAAGGCCACATGTGCATCTGCTGACAATAACCCTCTCTCACAATAACCTAGGACCCTCTGGTCTGCATATGGGACAGCAGCCTGTAGCTGATGGGTATTACATGTTTCTGTTGTTGCCTGGCAATACCCCAGGCACATGAAGTGCATACAATTTACCATGCGCACAAATATCAGTGATAGCTATATTGCTTTATGTAATAGCTATATTGCTTGTTGTGCATGTTCACTTGTGCTGGGGTTAACTGTATTGCATCACAGTGGTCACCACTGGGGCCTATCTGACATGAATTCAAAATTCCTGTAGCATACCTCGTAACTTGTCGGTGCCAAGATGTCTGGACAGAGGCCACCAAATTGTGCTGGACAAACGTCCTAAGGTAAAGTCATGCATGACACATTACTGGTATACAGTGGATATAAATTGTATACACACCACTCTTAAGATGCAAGGTGTTCCTGTTACATACTAATTAGATCCCAATATGACAGTCCACATCTCTTCCAGCCTTTAATGTGACCCATAACAGCTACAGTTCACTTGTAAAACCAAGCACCTGTACTCATGTATTGCACCTACAAGGTAGGCCACCTCTGAGGGTGGCAGACGTCCTATCAGCATGATATTTCAGTTAGGTATGATACCTCATGCTACCATATGGGTCAGGACACTCACTGTGGCCTATTTGGCTATAATATCACATGCATGGGAATTGTGAAGGCACACAGACCACTTCTGACCACATATAGGTTTCAAACATATGGATATAATAGACACATCTGTAAAGAGGACTGTACAATGGTTTAACCTGGTGCATGGTTCCTGGCCCAGAAATTGTAGTTTATTGGCCATTTGGACAGTTTTTCCATCTCTCTCAACTTTCTGGTTTTAAAGCCCGCATTTGCTCTTGTTTCCCACCTTTCCTGTAACTAGTCTAGTCCAGATACAGACTTGCTGTATCCAGGACTGTTTGAAAGCTTCTGAGTGGTGCCAGCGCCTGCTCTTCAATTTTTCCCTTAGATCTACTAGTTCTATCCTTTCCTGCACTTATACTAGCTTATTAGTCTAGCACTTTACCAGACTTCCTGTAGCAATTATTGTAACCCACAAGTGTTACCAGCACTAAACTTTCTACAAGGAAACAGATCTAGTACACCCACAATTACCTCCATACCATCATGCACCCACTTCAAAACTTTACTAAAAGCTCACCTAAAAACATGCTGGCTATGCCCTTGCAACTCCTACTCTAATATCACCCACCCCATCCAACCACTACCTTTCTTTCCACTCCACTAACTCCCTTGATTACAGCAAGCTCAGATGCTCATAAGCCTAGTACTTATTATACAGCAGGAACTTGTTATTGTAACATTTGTTAATGTCTGTTATGTACTTTACAGATAAAGATTCTAGTTGTCTACTGATGTACTATGTTCTTCATCTGTAAATATGTTGTAAATAATTGCTATGTTAAATTTTTAATCGCTATGTAATCCAATGTGACTACTGTCTGTTTATTTTAACTGTGGAGCTTTTCTCCCCGGGCCTCTGCTGAAAATGGACCTATGTCCAGTCGGACACTCCCAGTCAACAAATATAAATAAATAAATAAGTAGTACTTATTATCAATGCCCACCTTGCCAGGCATGTCTAAAAGTCAGTTTCCTGTGCTTTCTCTTATTAACCTGGTGAACTTGGGCATCCTGAGGCAATGTAGCAACTTCCTCATGTACACAGACAACCCTCTCTTCTTACCTTCCAAAACTCAGATTTGCGAGAGATGCACTTATATATCCAAATTGGAAGCCATGCACTATCCAGCCAAGACCAGAATAGCTGGTCAAGAGGAGAAAGTCAACACTTACACCACGCCACATGAAACACATAGCCCTCCAGGACACACACCAACACTGCCTACACATAAAAACACAAACCACACACCCACCTTCGTAGAAGCTCTCAATAAAAATCTACCCAAGCAGCAGAGCCCTCCAAGGCAGAAACGCACTTGCCCACCACAACACAATACTAATCATGAGACATATAACTCTCCTAAACAGTGTGCCACTCACCAAAGCCCCTAAGGCAAAACAGCATGCCCAACACACTAGTCATAGGTGACTCGATAGTGAGGCACACTGATGTCCCACTCACTAGGTTGAATAAGGAGAAAGTAACAGTCAGCTGCCTGTCAGGTGCCAGGATCTGACACATAACACATGCACTCAGGTGTCTCAACAACAGGTACAAATACGATTCTGTCATTGTACATGTGGGTGTGAATGACCTGAGACGTACCTCCCTGGACTACATGAAAAGAGACATGGAGGAGCTCTCGGATTATGTAGCCCAGGCGGGTATGACCCTAGCCCTGAGCAGCAGCCTACCATCACCCAGAATGATACCAAAGCACAAGCAGAAAATTGTTGATTTCAACAATTGGCTAAGTTTCTGGTGTCATTCTAAGGGGATCCAGTATCTGTCTGCCTGGGATGACATGATTGACAGACCTCGATGCTTTGCCTGAGAGGGCCTGCATCTATCACCCCTGGGCTTCCAGATACTGGCCAAGGCTCTTGCCACCCCTATAGTCACTTTCTAGGTGGTGTTCCAAAGACCAAATTACCACCATAACAGCTACAAACAAATGCAGTCTGAGGGTCATGTTGCTCAATGGTATAAGTCTAAATCTCAAAAGGCAGTCACTTGAGGCACTCCTTAAAGTGGAGAACATTGACATTTGTGCTGTAACAGAGACCTGGTTCAAGGCAGCAGAAAGCACCCCTGTACTATCAGGCTATAACTCATTCCACACCTTTCGGGCCCAGAACGTAGACTGAAGCTCCAAAGGCGGTGGTGTTTACATATTTATAAAGGATGCGCACACCTCCAGACTGTTAGCCCAACATAACGGATCCAAGATACTTCAGATGCAGCTAACATTGGGTAAGACAGCGATTCAGGTCATAGCCTGCTATAGGTTCCCAACCATGTCCCAAGACTCACAGTCCACGTTACAAAGCACCATGGATTATTCCTCCATTAACTGGGTAATCTACTCATGTACCAATACACTTGCCCAACATTTCCTGGAGTTGATTAACTCCAATGCCCTAGACCAGCTCGTTCTTACCCACACTAGAGATAGCAACATCCTTGACCTGGTCATTACTAACATAGGCGACTATTTCTCTACACCAATAGTCAGCTCTTCCCAGGTTAGATCCGACCACAAACTAATCACCTTGGAAATCCGCATCCCTCTCACCCCCCCAGTAAAGGTAACCACCATGAAAAACTTCTCCAAAGCTAACTTTGGGATCCTAAAAACAGAGGTGGCTAAATTCATGGCACCCATGCAAATGGAGAATAGTTGCATGACTGCAGAATCATACACCAGTGCACTGTACGAACGTGCACATAAATGCATAGATCTCACCATACCCAATAGAACCAAGACACTCTCCTCCAAAAAAAGAAAGCCAATCTGGTATTCTCCTGCCATAAACAAACTCTACAACAGAAGGAGGAAACTGATGCGGAATAAGGTGAAGTCCCAAGACTGGAAACACTCCCTTATCTGCCTCAACAAAAAGTTGAGATCCCTCATCAAATCCTCTAAAGCTAGGTATGAAAACAAAATTGCAGCAGATAGCAAAGACAACCACAAGGCCTTCGGTAGGTATGTAAAGAATCTCCATGGCAATACCCAGATTTGCTCTGAGCTATTGCACAATGGTACCTCCTATACCAAACCAACAGATATTGCCAGTATACTAGTCGACAGATTCAGTGCCAACTTTACCCCACCCCCACAAAGGACCAATCACAATTCCAGTAGAAAGCCAGGCACCCAGTATTACTGCAGTGCAGGTTAAAACAGCACTGTTCCAGGCCAAGAATACAGCTTCTATGGAACCTGACAATATCCCTGGTTGTGTTCTACATGAACTACAGAGTGAACTGACACCTCACCTGTGTGCACTGTACAGTCACAGCCTCACCTCAGGCTTTGTCCCTGCCAAATGGTGCACTGCTAAAGTCATCCCTCTCTACAAAGGAGGAGCAACTACAGACCCTAGGAACTATTACCCCATTAGCCTGATGAGTCTGATATGCAAAGCTATGGAACGCATCATCATGGACCTAATAAACAAGGATATGTGGAGTCTCCAAACACTGGATCCCACACAGTTTGGTTTTGTGAAGGGTAGATCATGCATGCTCAACTTGGTTGACTGCTTTGAGTCAGTCACCAGAGCTATGTATGAAGGCAAGATGGTTCATACAGCCTACCTTGATCTGACCAAGGCTTTTGATACCATTCCCCACTCAGGAATCATAGAAAAACTCACTAAGCTTGGCATCAACCCCTATATCACTAGGTGGGTTGCAAACTGGCTCACAGATAGAACCCACAGTGTGAAGGTAGCTGACTCCAAGTCAGACTGCCGTTTAGTTACGAGCGGAGTCCCGCAGGGTTTGGTCCTGGGTCCTCTCCTGTTTGGTATCTACTTCTCTGAAGTCCAGGCCAACACAAAGGGACTCTGGCTGACAAATTTAAGAGAGGATTGCAAGGTGGGAGGTATTATTAACTCCCCAAGTGATGCTGACATCCTACGAATGGCCTCACTGTGACCAATGACTGGTGTCGGAACTATGGCCTTAAGCTCAATGCCAAAAAATGTGTCATCATCCCCTTTGGGAAAAACCCAGTTTCCATTAATTACCACACTGATGGTAGTCCACTGAACACAGAAGACGTTATAAGAAATCTGAGAACAAAGTTTGACAGCAACCTCTCTTTTGATCACCACATTGCCACTGTGGTCAGAAAGTCCTTCTATGTGGCACATCTCATTACTAAGGGTTTTGCATCCAGGAAGAAAGAGGTCATTGTCTCCCTCTACTCTTCCCTCATTAGGCAAATCATTGAGTACAATGCCCCATTTGGCATGTACCTCACCAGACACCTGCAACAACTGGAGAGGCCACAAAAGTACCTCACAAAGAGGATCCTAGGCCTTAAACACTTGTCCTATATGGAAAAACTCAAAAAACTCCAACTATTCTCTGTCTCATATCACCTACTTAGAAGCAATCTCTGCTTGACTTACAAAGCCATGTCTCACCCAGCTCTCTTAGAAATGCTACATCTAAAGAAATCCCAATCCCTCCTCACCACATACTCCAGATACCTCAACCTCATTACCACAATTAAAAGGACATGCTGGAGGTACAGGTTCATAACCCAGAGACTGCCCATGCTATGGAACAGACTTCCCATACATGTCAAGCAGAGCACCCTGCTGACCTTCTTCAAGAGAAATCTTAATGAGTGGATGTGAAACAGAAAATTCACCCCAGGGATAACACCAGGGACTTACTCAACAGAGGCACTGGGAACTAAGGTCGGGTGGCACTATGCCAGGGTAATCCTATGGCTAGGCTTGTAAAGGCCCCAGGGCCACTAGCCTAGTACACACCTATGAACCTATGAATTATGTGAGGCAGATGCTGTCACCACACTGTATAAAGTAATGGCAGTGGAAGGTGGTCACCAGCCGTATATGGTATACACATCAAAATGGTATAACCCACACATGATATGATCCTTACACACACACAGTTGGTAGCATTAGAACTCCTATCTATCAAGGTATTCTTACTATAGTGCGACACAGTTATCAGATGCTCCACAGAGCTTATACATTTCAACTTCTTCCAAAGATACTTCTGAGGTGGATGACATCAGCAGGTCTACTAAATTGGAGTGAAGGGAAGTGTAACTGGTAGTACACAGGTCAAAAATGGTATAAGCCAGATAGTACATGACTCACACACACATTTTCCAGTAATGAGATTAGAACTCCTGCCAATCTAGGTATGTCTACCATAGTGTTATGCAGTTACTGCATGCGCTACGGAGATTACTGAATGTTCACATGGTCAAAGGTGCTGATACCTGCACAGCTGTGGTAAAGTGTTACAGGTGGAAGACAGTCTGCCTTCTGTTCCACCCATACATCATGCTAGTTCTTTCTGTCTTGCACTTCAGCTAGCATTATGGCTTGGCACTTCACCAGATTATTGTACCATGAAGTGTGGCACACCTATTAGCCATCAGCAATACTCGTTCATCACAGATGTCACCCCAGTACTTACTAGTTATGTCCACTCCTCCTGGCATGTTTGAAGGGTGGTTATCTGTGCTTTCACCCATTGTCCTGGTGTGCATGTCCATTCTGGGGCACTGTTGCAACTGCTGCATGTACACAGACAACCCTCCCCTCTAAACTTCGAACACTCAGACCCGGGAGGGTTACCCATATATCACCCAATGTGGGCATATGCCTTCTCCAGCAAATAATGGACTAGCAGGTCAAGAGGATAAGATCAACACCTGCACTACACCATGCAGAACATGTAGCTTGCCATGACACCCACTTTGACAGCCATTACATACAATGAAAAGCCACACACCCACCTTCCCCAGAGACACTCAGTGGACATCTACCCAAACAGCACAGACAAGGAAGGCAGACATCCACTCAGACACTGCAACATGGCACATGCCAAGGGACACATATTTAACCTACACAGTGTGCCCCCAACCTAAACCCCTAAGGCTAACCAACTTGCACAATACAGTGATCATGGGTGACTGAATACTGAGGCACACACATTCCACTCACTAGGTTGAATATGGAGCAGGTAACAGCCACATATCAATCACATGCCAGCATCTAACACATGACACAGCCAGTCATGTCACTCCACAACAACTACGAGTATCACTCCGTATCCATGTGGGTGTGAATGAATTGGGACACACCTCTCTGGACTACATGACAGGATACATGTTTGAATTCTCTAATTATGTGGTTCAGGCAGGTGTGACAGTAGCCCTGGGCAATGTACCACTGTCACCCATAATGATGCTGCAGTACTACCAATAGATGGATGACTGCAACATTGGCTTACATGTTATGTGTCATTCTCAGGGGATCCAGGACCTTTCTGCCTGGGATGGCATGAGTGCCAGAACACAATGACCTGCCATGGATGTCTTACGTCTGTCACCGCTGGGTTGCCAGGTACTGGCTACCTGTCTTGCCACCCCTATGGTGCCTTATTAGGCAGTGTCCCTAATGTTATTACCACCATAACAGCTACACATGTATGCAATCTGAGGGTCATGCTGCTCAACAGTGGACATCTAACTGTCAGGATGCAGTCACTCATAGCAGTTGTTGGAGTGGAAGACACATGGCTACTGTAATGGAGAGGAGGTTCACAGCAGCAGACAGCAGACCTGCAGCATCAGGCTATGATGCATTCCACAGCTGTCAGCCCCCAAACATGGACCACACCACACCTGTACAGGTGGTGTTGTCTCCATATTCATTATGGATAGGAACACTTTCAGACTAGCATCCCATCATAATGCATTGAAGATACTTCTGGTACAACTGCCTTGGGGTAATGGTGCCGGAGACTTCCCATACTCTGGAACAGACTACCTATCTATGTCAAACAGAGCTCCTCATTAGCACTCTTTAAGAAAAAATTTGATGATTGGATGGGAAATAGAAAATTCACCCCAGGGATCACTTCTGTGGCTCTGCTTGACAGGGGCACAGGAAAATAATTTTTTTGGGTGGCGAAAGCCAGGGTACCTTTTTGGCTAGGCTTAGATAGGCCCTAGGGCTAATAGCCTAGTACCTACCTATGAACCTATCTGGGCCATAGCCTTTTATGGGTCCAGATCTATGTCCCTGGACTGTCAATGCACATTCCCCAACACCCTCCCATCTCTGATTGTCCAATGCAACACTGACATAGCACGAGTCTTCAGCTACCTTTCCATCACCTGGGGAATGTAGCCAATCACCAGTACAGTGGCACAACACGTCTGGGATTCATCATTTCCATTGCCTTAGACTAGCTCATACTGACCCATGGTAGAGGATGCAACAACCTTGACCTGTGTTGACTACTTAAATATGGGACCATTGCTCATCCCCAGATGTCAATCCCTGATTGGTGAGATTCCCACAGGCTGTAATCAACATGGAACTCAACATGTCAGCCATGCCCCCACAAAGATAACCACCTGTCAGAAACTCTCCAAAGCTGACTTTGCAGCCATGAAATCAGGGGTGGATGTCTTCACTGCACCCATGGCAATGGGATGTAACTGCATGACTGTGGACTCATACACATAGGCATTGTACAAACAGGTACATGAATGCATGGTACTAGCCAAAGCCAAGAGAACCCAGACACTGTCCTCCAAACACTGGGAGACAATGTGATGGTCCCCTGCCATTACTGAAGTGTACATCAGAAGCAGGACACTGTTGCAGGGAAAGGTGGTGTCCCATGACTGTTGAACTCTCTTATTAGCCTCAAACACAACTTTGGATCCCTCCTAGAGTCCCTGACAGGCATCTATGGCAGCAGAGATGCAGCAGACACTGACAGCAGTTATACCAACTTTGATAGTTACATCAACAACCTCCACAGCATTAAACACAAGTGCTGCGAGTTACTGCACAAAGCTAATACTTATCCTGAGACAACAGATATTGGCCACAGTCTTGGCAAAACATTCAGTACCAACTTTACCCCTCTCTCCCCCACAAGTGAAGTGTTGAGTGACTGTGTTCTCACATGTTGTATCCCATATCCATTCTAGGTGTCTGTGCACCAGGATGTGGCCCTGTAGCAAGGCCACAGGGTATGGCAATGTGGTGACACAACCACCATGTCAAAGGCAGGGTACAGTATGTACACGGTAATTCCCGGTCTGTAACACACTGATTGCATATGCCTCATAGATTATATGGCTGAGAGTTGTACATAGGTACATGTTGGTGTACAACATCTGTTGTGGAATGAAGAATGGCACATGTTCTGGTGTGGATACACCTCTGATTGCTAATAACCACAGCCACAGGGGATATTCATCAACCAAACACACTGGGATTACTATTCACACACACACACACACACACACACACACACACACACACACACACACACACACACACACACACACACACTTGCCAGTACTGACATCCGTAGGTTCATTGCTTCATAGGTGTGTAGTAGGTGAATGGGCCTGAAGGCTCTACAAGGCTAGACCAAGGGAATACCTTAGCATCAGGCCACATGACAATAGTCCCCAGTGTGGCTCAGGAGTATATTCACTGGAGTGGTCCCCAGAGGTGGGTATTGTATTCCCCATCCATTCATGCAGGTTTTGATTGTGGGTGGCTAATGATGTGCACTGCTTCCCATGTATGTGATCTATATTCCATAACATGGACAGTGTCTGGGTTGTGCACATGTCCCACATGCATGTTCTTTGACATGTGGAAGTGTGCTTGAGGTCTCTGGGGCATATTGTGTGGAGATTGGTATCTTCTGATGTAGCATTCCTGACCTCATTTGTGAGACCTAGCTATGTAACTGAGGTAGTGATTGCACCTACTTTGACAGCATGATATGGGTATTCACTGTCCATACAGGGTATGTGTATAAGGCATGGTATTCCCTTTGTGGGGTTTGTTTGGAGACTCTACAGTTGTTGCAGGTGTCCAGTGGGGAACATGGCAAAAGGGCCACTGTACACATTGATTGGGCTACTGAGGGGATGGAACAGGGTGGCATGCCATTTTACTTGCTGGATAACACACAGTCAAGAGATGTAACACATCAGAATATTTTCTGATGTCAGTGGCACTGTTGTGATCAACAGGCATGTAGTCCACTGCATTCACACCATAGATACTATCTGTAAGGCAATATGCAGGGGGATCTACCAATATAGTAGTTGTTGCCTAGCCAAGTGTGTTTGTGTATGATACGTGGGTGGAGAGAGGTCTCTGAGTAATAGAGGGTTTACCTATATTGTTCACTAATCCATACTGTCACATTTAGGGCTGTGGATTGTCTACACCTACCTCTCTAGTGTTTGACATCTGTTGGCCTTGTAATGTGGACATTGTGGCATATACTAGGTCCTCAACATAATAATTTAGCAAAACCCACCACTTGATGGATCCTGTTATTACAGGATCACTCCAGCCCCCACACAGGGCACTGATAACAAACACACACACACACACACACACACACACACACACACACACACACACACACACACACACACACAATTGCCAGTAATGAGTTTCATACACCTACCTAGCTATGTATTGCTACTACAGTGTACCACATTTATTGCACGTGGCACAGAGCTTATAGGATGGATGCTGTCCCAAGATACTTCTAAGGTGAGGAACATCACTTCTTCTTCTTTCAGCTTTTTCCCGGTTAGGGGTCACCACAGCTGATAACCTGTCCGCTCATGATTGGCAGTGGAGTTTTACAGCGCCGAGGTGCCAGCCTAGCACCCAACCTTCCACACAAGGCACATACATGCACACACTCACACCTAGGGCCAGTTTGAAGTGTTCAATCCACCTACAGCATGTCTTTGGGATGTGGGAAGAAACTGGAGCACCCGAAGGAAACCCACACAACCACAGGGAGGACATTCAGACTCTGCACAGAAGGCACCCCAGCCGAGAATTGAACCAGAGAACCTCTTGCTGTGAGGTGGCAACACTAACCGCTGCACCACCATGGCCACCCAAGGTGAGGAACATCACTAGCCATTGTAAATTCTGGCCTAGGATGATGTAGTTGGTGAGAGATTCCAAAAAATATCCTACACTACACACACATTTACATTTGCCAGGGGTGAGTTTCAAACCTCTATCTGACTATCTTTTTGGACCATTCTGTTATGCATTCACCACATGCACCACTGACCCTGCATGGTTTAGGGTTGGAAACAGGTACTTTTAAGGTGGATAATATCTGCAGGACTGTTAAAGTCAGGCACTGAGATGTGTACTCAGTGTAAATGGGGCCAAAATCTTTAAGGTACAGACATACATATGTAGACACACAAACTTGCCAGGGATGAGATTCAAACCCTTACCTATGTAATGATTGCTACTACATTGTGCTGCATTTATCACATGCACCATGGAGCTTTCAGGGTAGCCATCTCTGCAAAGGTATCTTTGAAGGTGAGTCACATCAGCAACAGTGCTAAAGGAGGGGTAAGGGAAGTGTTGTAAGTGTGAATGACCAAAAAATCAGGTCTCTACAAGGATACACACACTCTCTCACACAAACACTCACATTTACACAGTTGCCAAGATCAGGATTGGAACTAGTTTGGTACACTATTGTATTACGCAGTTATCACATGCGCTACAGAGCTTATATGTTAGAGAGCTGTCCAAAGGTGTTTTTGAAGGTGAGCCACAGTGTGAATGTCCAAAAAATCGGTCTTTACAAGAATACACACACTCTCTCATACAAGCACTCACATTTACACAGTTGCCAGGATCAGGACGGGAATGCCTACCTAACTCACTTGCTGCACTACAGTATTATACAGTTATAGCAAGGGCCATGGAGCTTATGTGATGGGGAGTTGTCCAAAGGTATCTTTGAAGGTGAGTGGCATCAGCAGCTATGCTGAAGGAAGAGTACAGGAGATTTAGTGAGTGTGAATGGCCTCATCCACATTCTTCTAGAAACACACTCACACACAACTTTACATTTGACAGGACTGAGATTACAACTCCTACATGGATATCTATTTGTACTGTAGATTTACACAGTTATCACAAGCACCACTGACATTATAGGGCCGAGGGCTAACCAAAGGTATTTCTACAGTAACATCAGCACATCATGTGATATAGGCCAATGGGATGTGTAGTAGGTGGGACAGGCCTCATAATGGGATTCTCTCTGTCGCTGTCTGTCTTTCTCTTCCCCACATCTCTTTGTGTGTATGTTTGACATATTATATTATGTTTGCCTTAGATATGTGTGTGTATTCCTATCCAACATGTGTGTGTGTGTGTGTGTGTGTGTGTGTGTGTGTGTGTGTGTGTGTGTGTGTGTGTGTGTGAAGTATCAATGGTGTACAATTTGGTATGTGTGCACAGACAGCTGCGAATAACCAATAACTGTAGTCCACTGTGTTGTGAGAGATGGGCTTCAATTCTCTAAGTGTAGGACCATGCCCAGTATGACCTTCTATATGGAGTGTGTGCATCCATTCCAGGGAGGATTGGACTCCAGTTCAGGGTTTTGTGTGCTATAGCTACACCTAGCAAACTGTTTCTGCAGGATATCTGTAGAGAGGTTGCCAATATAGAGACACAATGGGCTTAACATACAGGGGATACTGTAACTATTGTTGTCTGTGCTGCTTGTGTGACATATTTGGTTGTAGCATAGATATTCTGACATATGTACTGTTTTACACTGTGATGTGTCATGTCATCAACTACTGACAGTTATCATTATTTGCTCACAGTTATTTACCCGGAAATACAAGATGAATGAACCTGAGACCAATATTCTGAGGCATATAGACTACACATTCTGGGTGCTCCGGTTTCCTCCCACATCCCAAAGACATGCTGTAGGTGGATTGGTTGCTCTAAATTGGCCCTAGGCATGAGTGCGTGTGTGTGTGTGTGCACCTTCTGTGGAAGGTTGGGTGCCGGGCTGCCAACTCAACAATGTAAAACTCCACTGCCAATCATGAGCAGACAGGTGATCCGCTGTGGTGACCCTTAACTGGGAAAAGCTGAAAGAAGAAGAAGATAGACTACACATTCTGGCACACACCTGCCATTGTGGAGGGTTAGCTACAGACAATAAACTGCTGGTTCTATGTAAATGGTGCAACACCTTGTAAGTATGCTGGCTGAGGATCTCCTCCTTGTGCTTTTCTCAACTGCACGGAATGGCCATATCCTGCTGGGGCCATACCTCTCAGCTGTACAGCTACACCCAGCTTATACAGAGGCAGGACTCATTTATCTGGTCAGTTTACTTTCACATTCTGGTTTACAAGTGGTTTTGTGGCTATTCATTCATGGGTTTGCAGTCAGGAGTAGTATGGGCAGACATTAGAGTTTTAGACTTCACACAATCCATGACATCCATGCTTCTACACCCCCCCTCTGTTATTCTCTCTTCCACCTAACATTATGTAAGCAATATCTCAGAGGTATCCCTATAGTTGGGCCTTTATCCCAGTAGTATTTATGGCCTGATCCACAGTCCTTGCAGTAGGACATGGGGAGGCATGCTCCTGGCATTTGTCAACATGGCCTTGCAGTTGTTTTCTGTTTACTATTAGGTTGTTAGTTGGGACCCCCTGATGTTCCATACATTGGCACTATGGGTGAGGCATGGGCCTTTGCCAGAGGACTGTATGCCATTTGAGAGTGCTGCAAGCCATCTGTTACTGCATTTCTACATGGGATTGTGGGGGGGGGGGTGAACACTGCAGACTTTAACATTTGAAATGACTGTACTGGTGTGGTTACTCTGTTGGCTTCTATTTCATATTGTATTTTGACCGATCATGCAGACAGGAGGCATATCAGTAGAGTACACGTTAGATCTTAATAGCATATATTTCAGTTTCAGACTTCTTACCTTTCAGAACTGGAATGCAACTGCCAGACCTGTTGCAATATGTCTGTGTAGGTCTGGTGGGGGGCTGTTCACCCTTGCCATCATTTGGGGGCCTTAGCCCGGCCTTTCTTCATGGTCATCTACACCTGTCCTGCTGGGTGAGGCTGGTGAGAGATATGTGACCCTCATTGACATCCATGTATGTCACCTATTGACACCCACAGTTCTTTTGGCCATCACATGTACTACAGTGGGGCATGTCACCTTGTGTAGTGCTGCCTAGTATGCTGACACCAGTATTTGTTATGAATTTCCTGCTGTTACATATAGCTGTCTGCTGCTATCCCATTCAGCCACCCAATTCCCTTGCATGCTTGCATCCATGTCATACATACAAGTATGAGAACATACTACTCCATTCAGTTATTGATAGGAAGAGTGATTTACCTTGTTGCTGGGCCAGTATTGACGACGGTGTTGGAGGGCTGACTATGCTGGATGCACATAGTACACTCCCTGTAAATGGTAATGCTCAGGTAGTGTCATGTTTGGCATCCCTTTTACTGTCTGTGTGAGTCAGAGAGTGGTATCAGTCCCTGGGTCCCTACAGTGTCAATGTGTGTGCTTGTGTGCTATGTGATGCCTCTTTGCTAAGGCCTAGGCATACTGCGCATGCCTCCTTCTGCCTACAGGGGCAGGCTCAGGATGTTCCTCCTCTGAGCCCCTCTGTGCCTGTACTGGCCTTGGCAATGGTGGGGGGCTGTATGCCCCTGCGTTCTGCTATTCCTGCTACAGCTGTTTCCACAGGATCATATTGTGTCGCATGGCACATACTATGAACATCTGTGTACATGTAGCTGCAGAGTACTGCAAGGCTCCACCAGATATGTCAGGGTAGCAGAACTGTGACTTGAGCATGCCAAACACATGCTCTACAATGACCCTGGTTTGTGCGTGTGCCTCATTATGGTGTTTTTGTTTGGGTGTGTGTGCATTTCTGATGGGTGTCATCAGCCACGGCTCCAGTGCATAGCCAGCATCTCCCACTAGATGGCCATATGGGATGTCCACCCTGACAAACAGCTGATACAGCTGTGAGAAATGCCAGATGTGGGAGTTGTGATAGCTTCCAGGGCTACCAGAACACACATTCGTGATAATGCCCTGGCCTGGGCATCGCAAAAGACCTGACAGTTGATGGAGAAGAAGTCATTGCAGTTTAGGTAGACCCTGCCCCACTCACCGTGTGGTGCTTTGATGTGGATGAGCATGCAGTCTATAGCACCAACTACTTCAGGGTATTCTGCTATATGGTGGAAGAGACAGATACGTGTGGTCAGAGCTTCACAGGTGGTGGAGAAATATATGTGCTCATTAGTATGTTGTATCATGGCATCCAGGAACTGGTGGAGTACTCTGGATGCTGAAGCCTGTGAGACCCCCATGATATCCCCAGTTGGTCTTCGGAAGGTACCTGTGGCTAGTATTCTTAAGCCTAGACATACCTTGGTATCCACTGGTATGGGTTCCCCCCTATTAGTTCTTTGTGTAAGGTGTGGCAGCACAGCTCAACGATTTGCTGTAGAATGTCCCTGTCCACTCTGTAACACTCTACTATCTTCAACTCATGTAGGCCCTGGGAGGTTACCCTGGGTCTGTACACTCTTCTCCTTCTCCTCACTGTGGGTCGGTTGTCACTCTTCTCACCTCCTCACCAGCCTCAGTCTCCAGCACACATTGATGGAGCAAAGCAGAAGTAGCCTCTAACATATTTAGTTATTTTTGCCAATTAAAAATTCCCCATCTGTGTACACCGGTGGTGTAGAGTTTGTGGGAAAAAGTCTGTAGGCTGTTTGCATAGTTTATATTACTGTGCTGGGCTACTGCATGTGTAATTGGTTGATTATGATACATTCCACCTGCCAGCTATGCTAGTTCTCCTTGATTGCCTTCCTACTGTTGATTCCCCTTCCCACTTTCTCTCTATTTAAACCCTGAGGTGTGTCACGCATACCTGGTGCTCAAATATAAACGGTTCTGCTATCTCCTCTGTTTTTTTTTTTAGGCCCGCTGCACGCCACTCACACTCGCTTACCTTATGTAAGCTCTTTTAAGCAGAAATGGCCCTGCCTGGATGCATACACACTCTGCATTTCATGGAATAAGACATTACAGCCTCAGACACACCCCCTTCCTTAGCTGTACTTAGCTAAGGGCAAACACGGGTCGCAGAGCTCTAATGAGCTTACAGCAAGCATGATACAGCCCCTTATGAAGTCATTCAGCTCTTATACTTGCACTGTTATATTCCTGCACCTACATGGTTAGGTGCAAGCTGACACTTTGAGGAAATCTGTGATTCAGCATAACTCCCAGCATTTGCATACCCCAGTGTGTACATCCTTAGTTACTGCACTTAGATGGACCCTTTCCCTTTGACAACCAGGGCTCCCTCATATTGTTTACATTCTGCATGCCATTGACTATAATGGCAAAATGCAGAATTATCTTAAAATTGACTTTTCTCATTTTTTTTTTATTTTCAGCATGATCCCGTTTGCGCACCGCTGCCCTAAGCTTAAACGGGCGTGATTGGCCAAAACAAAAAGTTTAATTTAAAAAAAATGAACATTTATTAATGCCAATGGCCTTATATTTGGCCATTGGCATGTGTGTTTGACTGTAATGCATGCTTTCCATGAGCTGTTCTGCCTCCGTTTGCTCAGATGCAGAAATGTATTCAGTTACTAACTGAATACATTTCTGCTCTGACACTGTTCCTGCATGGAGTCTGGCCAGCTTCGTGGATCTCAAAATCACCTCATTTGCATGTTTTTACCAGCAAATGAGTTGATTTGCATCCCACACGACTTTCCATGCAGGAACAGTATAGGGCCGCTCCTGCATGTGAAAACGCCACTTCCTGGATCTCTCGGTGGCTATTTTCCATGTAGGAGCTCCTACACTGTTCCTGCACAGAAAATGGCTGTTCCTGAATCCCAGGGACAGTGTTCAGTCTATTGTTCAACTGAAAGATTACAACATTCCTATGCTAACAGACCTATGTTCAAGCAAACTAGCTTATATCTGGTCTGTTATTTGAAAGATGCACTGGAAAGAGTATTATATTACTAAGAAATAATCCAAGTATGTGTAGCTTAATTGTGCTTAAAGAAAATTAAATACAGGTCAGCTGATGCTAATTTTCCATTAGAATGTGTGGTAAAGGTGGGTTTGACGTTATCTATCTATTTTTCCTGTCTATTAGTGATACATAAAAAGTATAGGGGAAAAGACTGTCTTGCATTCAGCTAGTGTTAACTTTCTCCCATCTGAGATAACCAGCACATATTTACATTCCCGCCTAACCATCTTACATAGACCATTCTCATGGTACTTATAGGTGGAGAGTTGCAGTTGTCATTTCTAACTACTTCTCAGTCTTTTCATCACATAATGGAGTACATCTATATAATAAATCCCTGGCACACAGGCATCCTACTCACCATGTTAGACGCATCGACTTCCTGTCCACTAGCACAAAGTCAAAGCCTGTCAAGTCAAAATCAGTTCTTGATGGAAATCAGAGTATCCTGCTATGAACTAATACAATACTTCTTTTGGTGTGTACAATTATTTTATCGGATGATAGAAACTAAAACAAGCTGCAATTCTGCCAATAAATGAGTGGAGCAATGAACAACCAGTGCATACAATTTCTATAACATATTTCCTAATCCATCACTCAGGCATTTTAAAGCAAATCACATTAGTCTCAAATTACTGCAGACAATATAGACCAGTTATAATCCCGTACATCTCACCGCAGGCTAAATATCTCAGTAATATCTGAATCCTGTCTTAAACTTATATATCACCTCTGCAACTCAAATGACACAAATACAGAAGAAAAACATCTAGTATCTAATGAGGTAGCATATTTTTTGCATTAACACACTACAGATTTCACTGACTGAAGCATGCAAAGTATACACTGCCCTGACCCAGACGGGTTAGTTGTAGAAACAATAACTGGTGTATGTACTGACTTTTTCATGGTGGTAACTTATATTCCACCTTGTTTTACCACCATTTGTGAAGAATGAGCTGAACCATCTAGGTACAGGGATAAAAGTATCTTTATAGTACTCAGGTGCCCAGTAGGAAGGTAGCTGGAATAAAGAAACTGAGCCACGACAAAGTAAAATCTTCTTTTTTGATACAAAATTGTGAGCGCTTTCACAATGGTAACCATTGCTTCATCATCTGATATTGAGGAATGTGTATGTTGAGTATAAGTGAGCTCCATATTTCAAAGAATGCAAATTTCCAGTTTGCACAGTGAAAGGTTTCTGACCATGTGATGAATGATGTGACAGTTGATTAGATACTGCATAAGGGAAAGCTACCATACTAATGAGAAGCACTGATGCTCATTGTTTTGTATGCCTCATTGCTTGTTATGATACTACATCCCCCAGATTCTAAAAAGCTTGCATGGAGTGGAAGATCAGTGCAGGAGCTCAAGCAGGCAATATGCCTGTTGTGCGATCCAGGAACAGCTTGCAGGGGCATGCACCAGTGCATCTGTACTAATCCTGCACGGACTAAGCCCTGGAAAGCAAATCACCCCATTTGCAGGTGAAATCCATGCAAATGAGGTGATACTGCAATCCAGGAAGCTTGCAATAGTCCGTGCAAGACTGGTGCTATCTGCAGAAATGTACTTGGTTAGTAACCAAGTACATTTCTGCACAATCCAAAATGGAGCTATGACAGCTCCAAATAAAGGTTGCATATCATGTAGTAAGCATGCCAATGGCCAAGTATAAGGACATTGGCATGGCAAACATTAAAAAAAATACAAAAATCAACTTTTTTTTAGTCAATCTCAGCTGTTTAAGGGTAGGGCAGCAGCATGCAAACGGGATCGGGGGAAAATAATAAACCCAACATAAGCAGTCTAACTAATATCACTATTCTGCCATGCAAGTCAGTGGCAGGCAGAAGACAACCTGGCCAGTGAGTAGTGGTTGCTAAGGGGGGAGGCTCAGTGTGAGACATGTAACTATGCATTAGCAGGCAATCCTATGCAAATGAGGGGAAGGATAGTGAATCCCAGTTTTCCCCAAAATGTGAGTCAGGTCCCAACAGTGTAAGAGTAGGAATAGCTTGGTGCAAGCCTAGGAGTTAGGTGACATCATGAGGGTGTGTGTCAGGCATACTGTAAGTGGATTTGAGCCCTGTGGCTCGGGTTTGCTCCTAGGGGTGTATCTAAACTTGCTTAGCACTCTTTACAAAGCCTAAGCGTGTGTGCGTGCCGCGCACCAGGTTTTACAGGAAGAAAACAGAGGTTAAACCAGGAAATAGCAGCAGTGTGCTCATTTTAGCACTCTGCGCAGTGAGCACATGGGCTTAAACAGGAAGGCAATGGGAAGGGTAAACAGCAGTACGAAGGTAACGAAGGAGAACTAGCTTAGCTGGCAGGTGAAATGTATCAAAATCAGCCAATTACACAGACAGCAGACCAGCCCAGCCCAGAACACTACTATAAATTAAGCAAACACCTTACCCTCTGTTTTTTCCCACACTCTACACCACCAGTGTAAACAAGCAGGGAACTTTTAACACTCACAACAGCAAAATGATAGGGGCTGTAATAGCTATCATACAACTTGTGAAAGAGGCTGAGGGTGGAGAGGATGTGAATGCTGTCAACCAACCCACAGTGAGGAGACGGAGAAAAGTCTGCAGACCCAGGGTAACCTACCAGGCGCTACATGAGCTGGAGATAGTGAAGCTCTATAGGGTGGACAGTGACCTCCTACAGCAAATTGTTGAGCTGTGCCAGCCACAACTGACACACAGAACTAACAGAGGGGAAGCCATCCCAGTGAATACCAAGGTATGTGTAGGCCTACGAATACTAGCCACAGGTACCTTCCAAAGGCCAACTGGGAATATGATGGGGATTTCATAGGCATCAGCATCCAGGGTACTCCACCAGTTCCAGGATGCCATGTCAGCACATGTCGGTGAGCACGTATATCTCTCCAACACCCATGAGGCGTTGGCCAGCAATATGCAACGGTTCCACCAAATAGCAGAATACCCTGAGGTAGTGGGTGCTATAGCCTGCACGCACATATGCATCAAAGCACCACCTGATGAGCTGGGTAGGGTCTACATCAACCACAATGGCTTCTCCTCCATCAACTGCCAGGTTGTGTGCGATGTCCAGGGCATAATAATGAATGTGTGTGCTGGCTACCCTTGAAAGCTATCACAATTCCCACATCTGGCATCTGACACAGCTGTACCAGAGATTTGCCAATGGGGGCATCCCTCACAGTCACCTAGTGGGGGATGCTGGATGCGCACTGGAGCCTTGGCTGATAACACCCATCAGAAATGGACACACACACGAACAAGAACTCTATAATGAGGCACACACACAGACCAGAATTATAGCAGAGCTTGTGTTTGGGATGCTCAAGTCATGGTTCCGGTGCCTGGACACATCCAGTGGAGCCTTGCAGTACTCACCAGCTACATGTACCCAAATTGTTCTTGTATGTGCCATGCTACACAATATGATCCTGTGGAAACAGCTGCAGCAGGAACAGCACTGGGCAGGGCCACACAGCCCCCCACCATTGCCAAGGCCTGCACAGGCACAGAGTGACTCAGAGGAGGAACAACCTGAGCCTGCCCCAGTAGGCAGAAGGAAGCGTGCCCAGTATTCCCTGGTTTTGGCAAAGAGGCAATGCATAGCACATACACTGACACAGGAGAGACGCAGGGAATAACACCTCTCTCCGACTCTCACATACAGTAAAAGGGATGCCAAACAGTACACTACCTGTTCCTAACCATGTGTAGGGAGTGTAGTATGTCCATCCGACATAGACAGCCCTGCAGCACCACCCTCAATACTGGGACACCCACAAGGTAAGTGACTCACACATGCCAGTCAGGTGGGGGGGGTCACATACCCAACAACAGTCACAGCCAGCAGGACAGGTGTAGACAAACAAAAGCTAAGGCTGTGCTATGGCCTCTGAATGAGGCCTATGGGTAACCCCCCCCCCGGCCTACACAGACAGACTACAGCAGGTCAGGCAGTGGGATGTCAGTTCTAAAGGATAGGAAGTCAGAAACTAGTATGTAGGTAATTAAAAGGTAAGATCTATAGTACACAGGTATGCCTCTAGCCAGCACAATAGGTAAGACTACAGACTGAAATGGAGTACCCAACATACTAGTATAGTCCTAGCAAATGTGTGCGTCAGGTGTGCCCCCCCATCCAACGCATAAATGTAGTCACAGTCAGGTGTGCCCCCCCCAATCCTGTGTAGAAATGTAGAGATAGTCAGGTGTGCCCCCCCATCCTACGTAGAAAGATACTAACAGTCAGGTGTCCCCCCTCCAATCCTGTGTAGAAATGTAGACATAGTCAGGAGTACCCCCCCATCACACATAGAAATATAGTAACAGTCAGGTGTGCCCCCCTCACACAATCCTGTATAGAAATGTAGAAATAGTCAGGTGTGCCCCTCCCATCCTATGCAGAAATGTAGTAACAGTCCATTCCAAATGATCGATGGATTCCCTACAGAGACAGCATGCTACCTGTAGGTGTACAAAACAATGGTCAGCACTGCAGTACAAACTACCTGGACTCGATCCACACATTCAGTACAGACGGCCATACCTGGCATGCCCACATAGAGTAATAAAGGCAATGTTAGTCAACAATATACTGAAAGGTCATACTGGGCATGCTCACACACGTAAACGCATGAAGGCCATGTCTGCAAACACCAGAGGACCAGAAATATCTGGCAGCCACAGATGTTAATGCAGACACTCCTCAGTATGCACCACACATGCTTTGCACACACAGTGGATAGAAATACAGACATATATGTAAGGATAACACACTATAATAAGCCAAAGGTAGACATACATAGATGTGTGGAAGAGGGTGACTGTGACAAGGAGCCATCCAGGGCTCTCCCACCCAGCACACAGCCAAAGGGCCACAACCACATGAGGGTCTGATGTCACAGACTGCAGATACTAGCCACTGGTATCTGTCAGCATTACAGAGTATGTGGTGTACGTGCCAGCGGTGTAACATGACTGTTCAAGGAAGTAGTCATCTAGCGGCTGTATACACGTACCTGTGGAATATGATCCAGGTTGTGCTCACATGTGGCGTGTCAACCCCTAGATGAATAGGTTATGGCCCATGCACACACACTACCCTCCCCGTAGCCCTAGTATGACAAGCCTGCTGAGGTCATTTACTGTGAAATACACCTTTGGGAGACCTGTATCCCAGTAATCTCCATGGCGCATCCCATAACTGCATACAGCTGTAGTGTGATAAACTAGTTAGGTAGGAGTTCTAACCCCAGACTTAGTAACTGTGTGTGTGTGTGTGTGTGTGTGTGTGTGTGTGTGTGTGTGTGTGTGTGTGTGTGTGTGTGTCTGTCTTTGTAGAGAGCAATGCTTTTTAGGGTAGTCACACTCCCTACAATTCAAATGCTCATCTTTGGCAAGGCTGCTGATATCATCTACCTAGAAATACATCCCTGGAAATAGGGTATCCCAGTAATTTCCATGGTGCTTCCCATAACTGTGTGCTGCTGTAATGTAATAAAATAGTTAGGTAGGAGGTCCATTTCCAGACATGGCAACTGTGTGTGTTGGTCTGTCTGTGTAAAAAGCAATTATTTTAGGGTAGTCACACTCCCTACAATTCAAATGCTCATCTTTGGCAAGGCTGCTGATGTCATCCACCTAGAAATATACCTCTGGGTAGCTACAGCCCAATAATCTCCATAGGGCTTCCTGTAACTGTGACCTTCTGTAGTGTGCTAAATCAGTTAAATAAGTGTTCTAATCCCAGACATGTCAAATTTGTGTGTGTCTGTCTGACTCGGTCTGTGTAGAAAGCAATGTTTTAGGGTAGTCACACTCCCCATAATTCAAATGCTCATCTTTGGCAAGGCTGCTGATGTCATCCACCTATAAATTCACCACTGGGAAGCTGTTGCCTAGTAATCTCCATAGCATATCCTATAACTGCGTACTGCTGTAATGTGAAAAATTAAGTAGGTAGGTGTTCTAATCCCAGACATAGCAAGTGTGTGTGTGTCTGTCTGTGTAGAGAGCAATGCTTTTTAGGGTAGTCACATTCCCTACAATTCAAATGCTCATCTTTGGCAAGGCTGCTGATGTCATCCACCTAGGAAATACACCTCTGGGAAGCTACAGCTCAGTAATCTCTGCAGTGCGTACTATGACTGCGCACAGCTGTAGTGGGATATAGACTACTGTTAGGGGTTCTATACCCATGCATATCGGTTGTGGATGTTTTGTGTTTGTTGCAATGTGTTTGTAGGGAACAGTGCATTTTAGGCTAGTCACACTCAGTACATGGCCAATGGCCAACTTTGGCAGTCCTGCTGATGTCATCCAATGTGAAATACACCGTTGGGGAAGGAGTTCTCTAGTAATCCCTATGTTGCATCCTATAACAGCTTCATGTTGTAGGGTGATGTAGACCTTTGTTAGGGGTTCTATACCCACACATATTGGTTATGTGTGTTTCAATGTCTGTGCGGAGAACAATGCATTTTAGGCTAGTCACACTCAGTACATGTCCAATGGCATCCTTTGGCAGTCGTGCTGATGTCATCCAATGTGAAATACACCTTTGGGAAAGGAGGCCACTAGTAATCCCTGTGGTGTGTCCTATAGCAGCTCCATGCTGTAGTGTTATATAGACTTCTGTTAGGGGTGCTGTACCCACACATGTCAGTTGTGGATGTTTTGTGTGTGTTTCAATGTCTGTGTGGGGAGCAATGCATTTTAGGCTAGTGGGGAAGGTGTACTCCAGTAATCTCAGTGGCATGTACTCTAACTGTGTAGTGCAAAAACTAATTAGGTAGGGGTTCAACTCCCAGACATAACAGGTGTGTGTGTGTTTGTAACTGGTATCCTGTGTGGAAGTGGATGTGAGTGTGTGACACCTGGGCCCAATGTGTGGTGCGTTTTGCAAATGTATTTTATGGTGGCCCTATATCACAATGTCCACTGTTCAGGGATAACAGATGTGAAATAGCTGAGAGGCTGGGGTGCAAATCCATACCCATACATGTGACATCATGGCCAGACAATCACAGTTAGCAACCCCAGTATTCCCCAGAGCTCACTCTTAACCCATGTCACATACACACACACACACACACACACACACACACACACACACACACACACACACACACACACACACACACACACACACACACACACACATGCCGAGGCAACAGCCAATATGTGTGCAGTACACTGCATATTGGTGACTGATAGTAACTATGGAGTGATTGCAGTGGCCTACAGAGAGGGCATGGCACCCTGTCCATGTGTCCAATAGGCACATACATGCAGACAGTGCACCTTCCCCATGTTCCCCACTGGACACCTTCAGCACCTGTGGTGCCATCACATGTGACCCACAAAGTACATATCATGCCTGAAAACATGCCCTGTATGGACAGATGCCACTGACACCAGGGAATGCCATTAGCATGCTATCAATGTAGGTGCAGGGTTAACCTACTGTCCATTACCAGTTCCTGCCACAGGTGGCCAAGACTGGCACATCTGATGATAATCTGTGTACACAACATGGGCCCAACACCCCAAGTACAGTTCCACATGTCACTGTACATGCATGTGGGAGGTGTGCACATCCCTGACACCATCCATGTCATGGAACACATACATGGTAAGCGATGCACAGCATTGGCCAAATGTAATAGCGACCCAGGTGACTGGATGGTGGATACAATACCCAGCTGTGCGGGCAAATGCAGAAACCACAGGCCTGAGCCACAACGCAGACCTCACTGGTGGATGTGGAGACCTATACCTGCTTTTCTTAGGCAGTAGCATGTGTATTTTAGGTAATGCTCATGATCAGCTGATGGCCTCTGCACGAATTGCAGCCCTCCCCTAGCTGATTGCATGTGGAACAGCTGTGGTAACATTCCCATAGCCAATTGCATGGAAACACACTCCATTATCCAGGAATATCATGTTTGTGTTGGTCCTTTTCATTCACTGTGAGCAGGAACTCGTTCTGTTGTTTGGCAAACAGCATCTCAGCTGGAGTGAGAATTTACCTCTGATAACATACACTGTGGAAACAGGCCAACACACAGGAGGGGGATGTGCCTGACCTGACTACAGACTGTAAGTGCTGCTATACTGCATTCGGAGTAATGTTGGTTTAACAGGGTGTGTGCGGATATGGCTGTCCTACATGTATTAATACCTACCATGTCAATTGCATGTTTATGAGGACTCCCCATCTGTACAGTCATCTGAAGACAGGGCACTATGTGGTGTCTTTGATGTCATGTGTTACCCACTGAACATGTATCTGTGAACTGCAGAAGGTAATGTGAGGATTGCAGTCTGTAGATGGTGTAAGCCATGACAGTTACTGACTTCATATCCCTCATAGGACATATGTTGCAACAAACCCTGCTACAACAGTACATTTATGATGTTATCAGAGCTACATGTCAATATTGGCCCTGTGTATGTGCTTCCAGCCACAACTCAGTTAACCTTTGTACATATGTCATGCATTAAGAGGTGCATATGTGCTGTACACCATACTTAATGTCATCATGTCCGATAAGCCAGTGAGATATCAGACTGCTACACATGTTATATACAGTAGGGGTTATATTTGATGACATAACCTGGACATACTGTGGTCATTTGTACAGTACTGAGGTCTGTGTACTTATGGTGAATGTTGACAGTGTGTGTATTGTTAATATGTTCCTTGGCCTGTGTACAGACTGTGGTAGCTGTCATCGTCCTAAGTCCCATCCTATCTGATGTTACATGCTGCTCCACTGTATGTTACCATATTTGCTTACATGTTTGTAGGGCCATACACACACACACACACATGTCCCATACCACAGTCAGCCATCAGACCAAACTGTGTAGCGGCCCAGTATATGTAGGGTTAGTGTGTGAATGGCACATATGAGGATGGTGTTGAACAGATAGTCCATATACTGTAATATCATGCTAGCTTACCATATGTGGCTGTGGCTGTGTTCTCATTGGTTGTGATTTTGCACTTTCACACAGGTGTATCTTACCCTGTGCTGTGACATGCCTGTACAGCCTGCTATATATGCAGGTACATGTGCATTCCCCCATAGGAGATGTAGCGCAGTGTTGAGTCAGTCTGTCTGTAGCCTGCACAGTGCATTGTTACATGCCTAGCAGCTTATTTTACTTACCCAGTGAGATGTCATGTGCAGATACTTGCCAGCTGTACTATTGCTGGGCCTCCCTTAACAGTCATGTATGTCAGACAGAGCAGTGGGATGCTGTACAGATGTATGTCAATATCTAGTGTGTAGTATGTGGCCATGGCACCCCTGTACCAGTGGATATTACATGTCAGGCCAGGCAGGGGTGTGTGAATGCATACGTATACCAGTCGTTATGTGTTATACCCATCTACATGGCTGTTAACATCTATATTGTCAGGCATGGTACACATGTTTTGCACTAAGGGGTTCTGTGTATACCTCTGGACTGTACAGAGTGTGTCAGAATGTCCACACATATTGGCCAATATCTCTGCTGCAGTCGACGGGAAGTATGTGCTAG
Organism: Protopterus annectens; assembly: GCF_019279795.1. NCBI lineage: Eukaryota > Metazoa > Chordata > Ceratodontiformes > Protopteridae > Protopterus > Protopterus annectens. The sequence goes on from NC_056729.1 coordinate 1,265,480,423, forward strand.
CAGCGGTACTTTACTATTATGTCCTTAGGATGTCTGTCAGTAGCCAATGGCACACATGTGGAAAGCAGATGTAACCTCCCACACACACCATGTCTGTGAAGACAATCCCAATTACAGTAGCAATAGTATATAGAACTGTAATAGTACACAAATAAAGGTTTACCATTTCTGCAAATCTGTGTGTGTTTTTTTGTCCTATGACCTCTCAGTGGGTATATGTTGCAGGCAATGATTGACATTTGTATGGGTGGCTCATACAGTGTCCAGGTGTTCAGGTGTGAACTGTAGGCCTAATGGCTGTTTCATATTTTGTGCACCTTCTACATATGTATCCTATTGTACATATATCTGTCTGTATGTGTAGTCACATGTATGTCTATATATATATATATATATATAAATATATATATATAAATATATATATATATATATATATATATATATATATATATATATATATATATAGCTGTATCTGCATATATGTGTCTGTGTGTATGTATCCTGGGGATGTTAATAGCTTCCACATTTTACGTTTCCTATGGGAGCCAGACTATACTGCATGATATGTTACCAATACTAGCCTGATATCATACAGGTGGGATGTAGTACTGCTAACATCTTGTGCCCTTGCCATGTCAGGTCCTGGTTATGGGATCTGCAACACCTGGTAGTGTATTGCAGGGCAGACATGTTTGGCTGTGAGGGTGATATGCCTATTCATTTAAGACATATATTGTTTGGGGCCTCTCAAACCCATTAACGGTGCATGTGGACATATTTGCTTTTGTTAATCTACCATAGTTATCTACAGATGTATGGCCACATATACCTATATAGATATATATATCTGCTTACATATATATGACTATGTTGGTATATACCTATATAGATATATATCGGGTCTATATTAGAAAATCAAAAAAATATCGACCTCTATTTAGCAAATGCTGAAAATAGCAAAGCTACAGAAAACAATTTTTTTTCCTAGGGAAAGAATTTGGTTGTCTGTTTCTGTTGCTTCGCTATTTTCAGTGCTGTGGTGGAAAGTTATGGGTTGGGTTCAGGTAAGTGTGCGATTGGGCACAGGTTAGGTGATTTAGGGTTAGGGTGTGGGTGAGGAGATTGTGCAATAGTGACGGACCTTAGGGTTTGGGTTAAGGTAAGTAGATAATGGTGTATGTACAGTTTAGTGTAGGGTTAGCTGTAAGATTTTAGGTGTATGTATGTGGATTGCTGTTTGTTTGATGTGCTTGTGTTGTGTGTATGTGTTTTGTAACAGCAAATTTTTTCTCTAGGAAAAAATTTGCTGTTCTGCATGTTCGATGTTGTAAGCGTTCACTTAGAACGGGTCGATATTAGAACATTCGAAGTTTTGAAACTTCGATGTTCTAATATAGACCCGTATATATCTGCGTACATATATGTACCTTGCTGTGTATATGTAGACATATAGGTGTAGACATATATATGTGTTGATGTAGGCATTTGCATGTATATATGTGTGTATATATATATATATATATATATATATATATATATATATTTATATATATATGTATTTCTAAATATATACACACACATATATATATATATATATATATATATATATATATATATATATATATTGACATATATAGATATGTTGTATCTGTTTAGATATTAATATATTTACACACACATACATCTAGATGTTGGTATAAATTCATTGTACTATTACATGACTGGGCTGGATTATATGTGTCTGAAAACATCAAATTGGTCTATATCTGGCATGACTTTGTGGGGAATCACTTTGTATATGGTGTGCGGAGTCCTGGGTTTGAGCCTTGCAGAGGCTGTTTATTTTGTTGCTGGGCAGAAAACAGGCCATTGGATACAGAGTGATTAACGCACTTTAATGCAGTTGTAAGCGGGTTTGTGCGGGTTTGCACGGAGCTAAGCACTGCTAACTTCCTGTTACAGTTTCTTACACTCTGTTAGCTTCTGAATTGCTTAACCTGTGTAGGCAGTGCTTACCCCCATGCAAACAGACTTAAGCCTGCTTACTGCTGCTTAAAAGTGCTTACTCCTGGGGTTGATAGGAAAGTAGTGAAAAAAAGGGCACAAAGAGGGAAAGACAGTAGGAAAAATAGCCAGGGATGTGCAGGAAGGGTGTAGGGAAGGTCCATAGCTGCCCATTTCTTTTACAACAACAGCTGTGCATATACACTGAATTTGGAGGTAGATTTGGACACTCAAACCCCTGGGTGGGGGTGAGGACAACAATAATTCGTTGTGATGCCAATTAAACTGGATTACATGTGTCAAGTGGACATGTGTGCAAAATGGACAGCTATGTATGGAGCAATATTTTTTGTGGGAACAGATTGCCCTTTATTTTTTTCAGGTGATAGTGGGATTTTGGGGAGGGGTAGTAGGTATATTTGGGGAGGTAGGTTATCAGACAAGACAAACAAGATGCATACAGGGGCGGTATATGACACATGTGGGGGGTAAACACCTTGGACGGGGAGGGGTATTTGGAAGTCGCAAGACCATGAGCCCCCAAATGGCAACAGTGGGACTGAGGTCCCCACCAATGGGCAGTCACTACTGCACCTTCATGGCCGCAAAGGTGGCTGTGCTGGGGGCTGGGTAGGAGGGGCAGGCTCACCCTCTAATTGCACCACATGGCCCTCAAGCTGGCGTAGCTGGTCTCAAATCCCCTTGTCAAGCTCCCTATGCACCACGGCCAGGACCTGATAGTGGGTGACAGGTACCTCTCTGCCACTGCTCCCGGGGGGGTCAGCTCCATCCCCTGTGGCGGTTTCACCCAAAGGTGGTGCAGGGCCAATGGAGGAGGAGGTCCCAGGCTGGGCTCCAGATGTGCTGGTGCCCAGTGCCATGGCCAGCTGAGGTGGGACAGGTGGGTCCGCTGGGACCGGCCTTCCCATACGAGCTATGGTGTTGCAGTTTTAAGAAAGATATCAGTTAGTGATAGTCAACAGCATTCAAGATTAGTTATAATGGCATGCATAGGTATTCCCATTAGCCCAAGATACCAGATTTACAACAGGTGCAGACCGAGCAGAACACATGCATATATGGGACAACAGTGGCCATTACAACAGCATGCAGGTTTCATTGATGGCAACAGACCACCAATATGGGAGTATTTTAACATGGCACATGCATAGAACCAAATGTAAATATTTATATACCAATAGGACATATGTCCCAATAGAGGTTTGGAGTGTACACGTACCCATTCAGGTGTGTAATTAGGTTATTGTAGCACATATAGTGGGGGTGAGAGAGAGAGGTCAATTAACAACTAATATATCCCTGTAGTTTCACAACTTTCTTAGTCACTGTAGTGATCTGTCCCTTACATGTATTATTACACTACCCAATGTCTTTACTTTGTACAATGGTATGTTTGTAGAATAGTATCTACATGGACTGCATCTTACGTATACTCTACACCTCTTACCTGTTATAGCTGTTGAGGAAATCATTGTTAACACTACCTGACAAGTTCTACACATACTCCCAGATTCCATGCTTGTAGACAAGTATATTAGTGAACTGTGTTGTACCTACAGTCTACGCCTCTTACCTGTTATAGCTGTGAGGAAAATGTTTGTTAACACTACCTGGCAGATTCTACACATACTCTCAGATTCCATGCTTGTAGCCAAGTATATGAGTGAACTGTGTTGTACCTACAGTCTACACGTCTTACCTGTTATAGCTGTGGAGAAATATCTGTTAACACTACCTGACAAATACTACACATACTCCCAGATTCCATGTTGATGTTATACACATACATAACAATCTGTTATTGCACACACTCTGGCCAAGGCTTGACAGGCTGCAGGTGTTAATGTGACATATTTTGGAATAGCTGTCATACACTTTGGGTGAGATGCTACAATGACAGGTTTGTGTCAATATACATTCTCTTTTTATGTTCAGGTCTGACTATCCATTATATGTCAGTATACACTGCCTACATTTCTTGGATCATCACACTGATTTGTCAGGGGAACAGGTTACCGGGCAGCAGATTTGGGCCATTTATCTGGACATGCTGGACAGATCAGAACAGTTGAGGGGTATGACTATGCATACAGCTTACTACCTGAACATTCTGCCACAGTCTGTACAGTTGATGGTTATGATTATGCTTACAGTGTACTAGCTGAACATTCTAGCAAAGTTGGGTCTAATTATGCATACAGCTTTCTATGTGGACATTCCCGCATAATCTGTATAGTTGTGGGGTATGATTATGCATACAATTTATTACCACTCCAGGGATTCAAACCCCTGCTGTGTGTGGTAAAAATATCACAGCTGACATCACAGTACGCTGTTCTATCAGGGAATTGGTATAAAGCATTTCAATGGTCTCTGTCTAAGTCTCCCTCAGCTGTTCTATATGACTGTCATCTTGGGACTTCCAACATTGTTATACTGAACTTCCTAATATTTTAACTGTGTTCAGCATTGTGGGTAACACTGCTTAATACAACAGTACTATTTATAGAATGCAACACTACAACAACATATGAAAGCAGAATGTAAACAAGCACTCCAGGGGTTATACTTTTATTCACATGATATAACACCTTTTTTCCACGCACACTGTATGACAGTCTTCCTGCCATATTGTATGGTTTATTCAGTACATCCCATACACAATACATTTTTATACTGGTACAACACTTTCTAGAACTATTATATTTATTTGTTATGACAGTACATGCAGGAATATTACTAACCTGCCTCATGATGCAGCCTTTGCAGCCTAACAGCATAGACTTGCTGGTTCACAGCCCGCTCATCTGCAGCTGTTAGAGAAATACGGTGATATTAAGCCATTACCTATCCATAGTATGCAGAAGCTAGGCAATCATTATCTACCTAGCAGAATGGGTACTTAGTCAGTGCTGGGGCATTGGCCATCTGCCTTGCTTCTTGGATTCACTGGTCCAAGAGATCACCCCTCCACTGCTTCAGGTCAGCATGGTGATGCCTGACCTGCTCACCAGTCCAGGGAATACCAGTAGCACTCATGAGGTCACGGGCGTGACTGTGCCAGGCCTCCACTTTATACTGAGAGCCCTGGTACTGGCCCTACAGTAGTCTCTCCTCATAGTATTTTACCAGGAGCCATACCATGAATCTGGACTCCTGGGTGCCCCAGCACTGTGCTCTAAATCGAGTGCTTTCCCCAACTCCAGCCATTCTGCCTACAATAGGGAGCTGCAACCAGTTATGGGAATTATTAGTGCCTGTGGGGTTTAAATACGCCCGATTTCCTGCACTTTCCCATGATTGGACGGTTTTGAAAAGGCTAAGCTATGGGCACACCTGCTTACCTAATGCTGGGCATTACTTAAAGGGGCATAGCACTGGGCAAATTGAGTTAGCCGGCCTACATATTGCTTACATCACGTAAGCTGACCTGTGCAATGCTTAGCATTGCTTAATGTTTAATTAGCATTATATTTTCCTTTTGCCATTGATTTATTATTTGTTACATGTTATATCTATGTCTGGTATCTGTGAATGTATACTGTATGGGTCCTGGGGACTTCAACACTTTATTACACTAACACCTCACATCTGACCTTACTGCAGTACTTCAGTTCACATATTTATGTTATGTATCTAAAACCGTTGCTGTAACAAAGTCACACGTGAAGTCTATTGTTATTACCAGGCAGTCATTCGTCCCATGTGGGACGACCCAAAAATTGGACTACATTCTTTGCGGTAACACCATGTCTATGAAGGTAAGCATGGCTGTGTTCATATGTGCATGGACTACAGCACGTGGAAGGCCTATGCTACTTGGGTCGGGACAGCGTACAAGATGAGTCCCAAGGGGAGGATGAGTGGAGGGTGGGAAAAGTGTGGTGGTGTGGTAGCTATGGGCTGGTAACCAGAGAAGAGATGCTGGCTGCGTGTGTGCAGCAGGGAGGGGGAGTTGGAACTTTGGGTAATGAAATTATGGGTCGAGGAGAGGCTGGTTTGGATGGGACTATACTGGTTGGTCTGCCTAGTGGGTGGGGGAGAGGGGAATGAAATATATGAAAATGACAGATAATTAACAATATAGTTAAACCATTATTTATATAGATCAAGCAAAATACATTAAACTTGGTAGTGTATTGCGGGGCGGACATGTTTGGCTGTGAAGGAGGTTTGCCAGTTACTACAAGATGTATATTGTTTGGGGCCTCCCAACCCCATTAACGGTGCATGTGGACATATATGTTTCTGTTAATCTACCATTGCTATCTACAGATGTATGGCCATTTATACCTATATAGGTATACATATTTGCTTACATATTTATAACTATGCTCGTATATACCTACAGGGATATATATCTGCGTACATATATGTAACTTGCTGTGTATATGTGGACATATAGGTGTTGACATATATATATATATATATATATATATATATATATATATATATATATATATATATATATATATATATATATATATATATATATATATATATATATATATATATGTGTGTGTGTGTGTGTGTGTGTGTGTGTGTGTAGATGTCGGCATTTGCATGTATATATGGTCATATATATATTTATATATATATTTCTGAATACATATATATATATATATATATATATATATATATATATATATATATACATATATATAGATATATATGTTGTATCTATTTAAGTATTAATATATTTACACTCATACATACATCTAGATGTTGGTATACATTCTCTGTACTGTTGCATGACTGGGCTAGATGTTATGTATCTGAAAACATCAAATTTATGCATGTCTGGCATGGCTTATTGGTAAATCACTTTGTGTATGGTATGCATGCTTCTGAGTTCAAGCCTTGCAGAGGCTGTATGTTTTGTTGCTGGGCAGAACACAGGCCATTGGATGTGAGTGCTTAGGCACTTTACAGCAGTTGTAAGCGGATGTGCGCATGTTTGTGTGGTGGTAAGCACTGCTACCTTCCGGTTACAGTTTCTTATACTCAGTTAGCTTCCACATTGCTTAATCTGTGTAGGCAGTGCTTACCCCTGTGCAAACGCACATAAACATGACTAGTGCTTACATATGCTTACTACTGCTTAGTTGTGCTTAGACCTACTTAACACTGCCTTATTCGTTATGACACTGATACTTCACATGTGCATTTCCTGCAGTACTCTCATAAATATGTGTTATTTATTGGGTTTTGCAACAAAAACATTGGTTATAACATGTTTGCCATGTACAATAGACTGCTCTACAGTGGGACTCGAACTGGGAATACCTGCTCATTAGGTGGATGCTCTGCCCACTACACTATTGCTTTGCTGCTTCAGTTGTATATATCTTCCTTGTTATCCTCTTCAGTCTTTTAAGCTGCTTTAACCATAGCTAAGCGATGGGCACACCCGCCCACCTACAGTTAGCTTTAATCGGATTTTTAGAAAAAAAATAAAAGGGTTTCTTCATTTTATTTATATGTACTGTTGATGTTGTACAAATGGGGGACTGTTGGTGGGGATATGTGGACACCTATGAGCAATCTCGCTCATTTTGTAACACTTTCTGCTGTTCTACATTGCAGGGGCATGTTTATTCTGAGAGCTCTGCTCTCTGACATGCCTCCTGCACTCGTACACGCTCCATGTAAGCCTGGGAGCCCGGGCAGCGCACTTCATTAATATGCATGGTGCGCTGCCTTCCTGCTCCTACACGGGCGCTTCTGTGCAGGACTAAGTTAGTCCTGCATGGAAGATTAGTGAATCTGGGAGCATGTATACCAAATTATATGCTGATTATGAGGGATATAGTCATGAGTATAAGAGTGTGTGTGCATATTGCAAATGTAGTATGTTCATGCTGTCAGCTCTTGTAATACATGATGTAGGGCATGACACTAAAAGGTCAAGGGCTCTGATTGTGGCCCCTGAAATTACAGCTACAGGTGTGAACGAAGGGGTTATACACTTGAATTCAAGGCTGCATTATTTCTGATTTTCCTCCCTTTTTCCTGGAACAGAGAACTATAAGCTAATATGTATAAGGAACAGGGTGAAGTGGATGCAAAGGACTGTCTTCAGTGAATGTGACACTGTAGCTGAACACATGGGGTTCAAACCTCTGATAATGGCTATTTGCCTTTTAGATTTGTTGTTCTAATGGAATCAGAACACAGGGAAGATTAAGCATTGCTGACTGCTGACTTCCATTCATAGGAGTGAAATTTAAATCGTTGAGAATCATACAATTGCAGTCAAAATCTTGAAAGATATAGTATGACAAAACTCAAAACAGAAAAGCAATATTATTATGATCATTAAACTAGTGAGACAGAAACTGCACATTTGAAGAGCATATATGACATCTGAAGATGGAGTACCTGGGAAATATTCTCCCTTCTCCGTGATACAGTGATCTCAGAATTAGCATATATAAGAAGCAGGCATATGTGGGCAAACATGTTTTAATGTTATTTCAGTGAATGTACAGACTCAGTGCATTTCTTGGGCTTTGGTTTTCGTGCCTGGATTTATAACTGAGTCTTGCACTTCTGATAAGAAAGCAAGTCTGTCAAACATGTAATATGTTTTTTATTCTGGAAGTTTTGGACAGTAATTTAGGAAACAGTAGGAGCTGAGAGACTGCTTTCTGGTCATAACATTTCTGTCATGTGGAAATTAGGGTTTTAAATGCAAACTGATTGCATTTTCTTTTGACATCTCTGGAGCTAAATTCTGTGGCCAACAGACATTAGATAGTGGAACACATTTGAGCTGCCATGCTTTGCTACTTGTGCCGTAAGTGTGCAACTTCAGGTTAGCTTTATTATTGATACATAATTCCTATTGATTCCTCTAAAAGCTCTTCATTTTGTGTTTTTGTTGTCAGTTTGACATTTGCTAGCCTTGTAAGCCAAACGTGTTACCTGACAGCTTCCATGGTGTTAGGTGTTCAAATAAGAAATTCAGTGATTATTACCCATATTTATGTGACATGTTCTTTTCTTAAGAAATCTTTATTGTGAATTAGAACAGGCAAGTAAACAGCAACAAATCAGTTAGTACACAATCAAAATAATTTCATAAAGCATACAGGAGATATCAAACTTCATAACACTACATTAGAAACAAAAGCAAAGACCAAGATTTGTTCTACCACATTATATTATGGTGTGTGTTAGCCCATCTCTTCAGTTTGAGGGTCAGTCTATGTAATGATGCTTTCCCAATTTATGGGACTCATAGGTTCATAGGTTGTTACCAAGCTAACAACCATTAGAGCTCATACATGCCTAGATGCGTACCTTAAACCATTTGCATTCCCATGTATGACTGGTGACTATATGGGGGGCATGTTAGTAGCGCAGTAAGTAAGGATTTGTAGGGCAGTGCTAGGATAAACTTTTCTTATTGATGGGGTAAATTTACGATTCCCCATTCCATTGTCAAGGTTTCATTTGAATTCAGGTATTAACTTTCTTTATTTGGATGGGAATCTTATTCTATTGTGCAAGGTTCCTTTGAGACACATATCTGTCCCTACAGCATGTTCTGTTTATGTTACAAGTGAAGTGCAGATCTCTGGATCTAGTTTCTGGTGCTGTTTGTTTTACACATGTACAGTAGATCCAACAGGGCTGGATCTAAGGAAGCCTTGTAAGCTAGGCAAAGATCCAGTCTCAGCAGCCTGTAGAAGAATGAATCAGCTTCCAATGGCTGAAAATAAGAGCTCCTAAAGCAAAGGAAAACATTGTGGATCCAAATAAAAAAATACTGTGCAAGTCAAACTGTAATTGTACAACCCTAGTTCCAGCAACAAAAGGCTGCATCACTCATGTCTGATAAATTGCAATGAATAATGTGCTTAATATTTTGGATTAAAGCCTGCCACATAGGTGGTACACATGAACAGGCCCAGATATATTTGAGATATTACTGGGTCTTGAGAGTAGGTAGATTGCTGATTTTAAGCAAGATACATTTAGGCAGCGGAAGGAAAGAGGCCTTTGTAGATGTGTATAAGTGGTTATAGAGTTGGAGGTAATTTATTCTATGGAGATGCAAGCTCCTTATGCCCTATATCTGTGGGATGGCTTTTATTGTCAGCAAACTAGACACTCCACTTTGAGACAAATGCATCTCTGGTGGAAGGTCTTTAGACAAAGTTTGCCTCTAATAAGTATACTTTTTAAGAGCTAATGGAAAAATAGTGAAGAATTGTTATAGTGCAGAAATATTTTGAGACCTCAGATTGCAGTCAAAATTACATAAGAAATAGGTAGCTAGCCACCATAAAAGAAGAAAGTTATGGTGTTAGATGCTTTATGTCATGAATTAAATATGTCCATCTTTATGGATATATGCTTAAAAATATTAATATAAACTGTTAATTCCATCATAGCTGGCCTGAATGCACCCTGGCACATTCGTCAATCAGTAGCATTGTGAATGGAGGATCAAAGTCATGAGTGCATAAATGTGTATTCTGTCCTAAAGTGAAATGTTTTGGGGTGGGGAGTAACAGGACATTGAAGGAAACAGAGGTTGTGGTTCCATCTCACACCTCCCTCACCTCATTGTTTTCTAGAATAGTCATCAATAAAGCAGAGTTCTTAAATATCCTATAATACTATGTTCTTCATAACAGAAGAATCCCCATACTCCTCCGGTGAGTATACATGTTTACATGTTCCGAAGTTCTGGAACAAGCAATACCTAAACATAAGACAGCAAGAAGGCATTTACAAGCTGACATGATTTGCAAAGCATGCACAATAAAATGATCAGTGTGATATGTACACAAGTGTTTGCAAAACGGTTATGAACCTTTTTGACATTTTTGATATTTACAAATCCTAAATATAAGACAGTAAGAAGGCATTTACAAGCTGACATGATTTGTAAAGCATACACAATAAAATTATCAGTGTGGCATGTACACAAGTTTTTACAAAAAAGTTATGAACCTTTTGACATTTTTGATATTTACATTAATAACACAAAATTATTATTAATTTATAACACAAAATACTTCCATGGTGGTGCAGCGGTAGCGTTGTTGCCTAACATCAAGAGGTTCTCCCGTTTGATTCTCGGTTTGGGTTGGGAATGCCTTCTGTATGGAGTCTGCATGTCCTCCCCATGGTCTAGTGGGTGTTCGAAAGACATGTGTTGAATGGGCGTGCCTTCATTGAAGGTTGGGCGTTGGGCTGGCAACTCAACACCATAAAAAACAACTGTCAATCATTAGCGGTCCGGAGTTCCGCTCTGGTGATTCCTAACCGGGAAAAGCCGAAAGACAAACAACAACAACAACAACAACATTAATAACACAAAATGGAATGCAAGAATGTCATATCTGGGATAGTGCATGCAAGTATTATAGGTAACCTGAAGGCATTCTGAGAAATAAGCATTTGTTTGACAAGGCAGTTATGAACATTATTGAATGTTTTCATATCTGCATGAATATCAGAACATCTGTGTGATCTACACATCATCTTAAAAACACTATTAAGGCACACAATGTTGACAAAGATACTTGTCATCTAACTGCACAGTTTGTTAGATTAATATTTTTGTTTTCAAATGTAATGGAAACATTATATACATAATTTTCCTAGATTGTGCAACATTCCAGAAAAAAACTGTACTATTTACTCTTGCCGTACATCATTGGAAAACTCTTGATTAAAATTAGCAATTACCCCACTGATACTATAGATCTAAACTGCTTATGCTTACAGAGCTAAAACCCCTTTGCTTATATATTAACACTTGTAATTTCTAGCAGATAAAATGACATTTTTTTGCAAATCTTCAACATGACATCAATATTATCAGACAGACCTTTGACAATAGCACCAGCAAGTAGCCCATTGATTAGTGATCAGCCTCATGTACATCTTTAGTACTTTGAAAGATGCTGTTACACATTTAAAGCATGTTTGCCCGGGGGGGGGGGATCAAGCCCCCGATCTCTGACCTCTGATGCCACTCCTTCTGATGCCATTCCCACTTGCTTATATATACTAACTCTGAGATAATTTTACCTTGGAGAAGATGGAATACTCCCAAATACTGCCATTTTGGGGATAGAATATTAATCCCCAAGATCATACTCAATTCTCTCCCAGGTCAGAGGATTGCAGATATAGTCCCTGAATGCAGTGGAAACTTCTTTGTTCAGCCATGACCTAGTTACACTAATACAGACTTAATAACCAAAAAGTCATATTAAATACTTCTAGTATGTATTCAAGTGATAAAAAGCAGATGAATATTCAACCAGATAAAGCAAACTGCTTAAAGCTTAAACTATGTAAAAAAAAATCTTGCAGGGGAACAAACCCTCCACACCTGCTTTCATGCTAACTACTTTGTTGCATAACAGTGGAGAAAAGTGAAATCCCCTAAAAACTGAATCACCAATGATGCTGAAATAGAGACTAGGTCACTATGATTCCCTAATGAAAACATTAATCAATGTGTTGCATACAAATGTGCATGAGCTGAAATCTCATCTGATGTACCTGAGAGGGAATCCATAATAAAAATCATGGTAAACAAGACTTTATACAGAAAATGTTACTGATTATTGGTTAACCTACAAGTTGCTAAGTGAGGCTTATGTATGAGTCAGTGAGTTAAACTGCCTGAGCACTGTAATTTATCGAAACACAAGTGTTTCTGCTGCAGCTTGGTGAAGTGATGAGTTAAACTGTCCAAGCAGTTTATTTCAGTGATCAGTCACACTGCAAAGTGAAGCAGCTGAAAAAAGCCATCTCCATAATTTGTGGAGCGAAAGGTGACTGATGTGTATCTGTACTAAGAAGGAACACCGTGAGCACAGTAGAATGGTTGAAAAAGTGAAAAGGAACAATGTGACAAAACTAGCTGTTGGATATGCATAGATGAGCACTACTCAGACAGAGGGATGGGTGTTATACTACAAAGACAGAGGGGATGAGTGCTGTACTATACAGACAGATGAAATGAGTGCTATACTACACAGACAGAAGGGACAAGTACCACACTACATAGACAGAAGGGATGGGGTCTGTACTACACAGACAGAAGGGATGAGTGCTGCACTACACAGACAAAAGGGCTGAGTGCTGCACTAAACAGACAGAAGGGATGAGCGCCACACTACACAGACAGAATGAGTGTTGCATTACACAGACAAAAGGGATGGGTTCTATACTACATAGACAGAAGGGATGAGTTTTGTACTACACAGACAGAAGGGATGAGTGTTGCACTACCCAGACAGAAAGGATGAGTGCCATAGACAGAAGCAATGAGTTCTGTACTACTCAGACAGAAGGGATGAGTGTTGCACTACACAAACAAAAGGGGTGAGCGATGGAGTACACAGACAGAAGGCATGTGCTCTACAGACATAGAAGGGATGAGCTCTGCACTACACAGACAGAAGAGATGAGTATTGCACTACACAGACAGAAGGGGTGAGTGCCACACTGCACAGACAGAAGGCATGTGCTCTACAGACAGAGAAGGGATGAGCTCTGCACTACGCAGACAGAAGAGATGAGTATTGCACTACACAGACAGAAGGGGTGAGTGCCACACTGCACAGACAGAAGGCATGTGCTCTACAGACAGAGAAGGGATGAGTGCTGCACTACATAGACAGAAGGGATGAGCATTGCACTACACAGACAGAAGGAATGAGCTCTGCACTACACAGACAGAAGGGGTGAGTGCTACACTACATAGACAGAAGGAATGAGCTGTGGACTACATAGACAGAAGGGATGGGTGCTGTGCTACACAGACAGAAGGGAAGAGCACTGCACTACACTACACAGAAGGGATGGGGACTTCCCTACAGGTACAGAAGGGATGAGCACTGTATTACACATAGAGAAGGGATGTGTGCTGTACTATACAGACAGATGGGATGATTATTGTACTACACAGATAGTAGAGATGAGGACTGCAATACACAGAAGGGACGAGTGCTGTACTACACATAGAGAAGGGATGTGTGCTGTACTACACAGTCATAAGAGATTAGTGCTCTTCTACACTACACAGAAAGGATGAGCTCTGCATTACAGTGACTGAAGGGATGACCATTGTACTACAAACAGAGAAGGGATGAATGCTGTACTACACAGGCAGAATGGATGAGTGCTACAGACAGAAAGGATGAGTGTTGCACTACACAGACAGAAAGGATAACCATTGCACTACATATACAGAGGGGATGAGCTCTGCACTACATAGACAGCAGGGATGAGTGCTACAGGCACAAGGGTGAGCATTGCACTACACAGACTGAAGGGATGGGGACTGCAATACACAGAAGGGACGAGCGATGTACTACACATAGAGAAGGGATGTGTGCTGTACTATACAGTCATAAGGGATGAGTGCTCTACTACACTACACAGAAGGGATGAGCTCTGCACTACAGTGACAGAAGGGATGAGCACTGTACTAAATATATAAGTTTTGTGGTACTGAATTGTTAGATGGGTATGTTCACTGGGCATGTGTCCCTTGACAGGTGCAACCTATGGGCAATGTCTGGGTATGTAATACTTTCTGAATCACATAGTAGGCACATTGAGGTTATGGAAATTACACTCTAGACTACAGATGGAAGCTTATTATTGGTTCATATCCATATTCTTTGACACTAACTGCCATCCTTTTACTTTGTTCCCCCATGCATGATGTCTATGCACTTTATGTTTTCCACCATGTGACATGATGGATTAAGGCTATGGACTGTGACTACACTATTAACTGTAGTGTAGACATTGAGACCCTCAGCCTTTGATCCTTTGTGTAGGCAGCTATACAGAGCAACAGATGGTAGCTGTGCATGTATAAGGATCAGCCTGCCACCTGACTGAAGGAGGACAGATGCAGCTCAGTAACAGGACAGCTGAGCAGTTGGGTAGTTGTCGCATGGCCTTCTCAAGTTTTGTCTAATTCATGAATCACCCAGTTACATTCATTCGTGTATAATCCACAGTAAATTGGTCCTTAGGGTGTGTAATGGAATCCAGATTGCTGCAAGTTAAAATAAAGCAAACTATCAATTCTATTCTAATTCACCATTGAGTTGGCTACTGACCATTATATGAGCACAATGAATTAGAATTATTTGCAATGTAGGGAATAAAGACTAGACTCTTCCATATGCAACTTGAGTAGAAAATTAAGAGCCAGAGAGATGAAAACTTCAAATTGCAGTTAGGTGCTATGATTACAATCACAGAAATTTAAGACACAAAAGTATATAAAACACAAAAGTAAAGACTGTAAAGAATGTAAAACATAAGTTACAAAGTAAAAATTATGGTAAAGAAAGTTATAGCCAGTCATAAATGTTTCTTTTACTCTGGATGACTGAGTAAACAAGATTCTGGGAGATAATCTTTCTAGTAGAATTTAATACATTGAGTACTATGAATATGAGTTCTATAAATAACACTGTAAAATCAAGTTGTTGGGATAAATTAAAGACATTGATTACCAAATATAATGGAAATTAATAATGAAGATTTTTTTTTAATTGCTATTCAATGTAAATGAATTCAGTTGACAGTTAAGATAAGAAATATACAAATGTCTTCCTTTGTTCTGTATATATCTTTAAACCAATAAAATTTATTGGACAAAAAAGAACTTAGCTTTAGTGCAAATAAAACAGAGCAAACATTTATTTATGTATTTAGATACTGATTGGCATTTGTTTACAGGGAAATTACAACAGCTGCCCTTTTACGGCGGTGGCACAGGGAGAAAAGCTCCAAGGTGTCATATCAAATGCAATCAGTATTTACAATAACAAATTTTATAATGCAGTTTTAGTGAATACATAGCATAATAGTCAGTTTAATAAAATTTGTACAAACATTAAAGGCTCACAGAATCCACCGATATCAGTGTGAACTTGAGGATAACATTGTAATATGTTAAAATGCGATAAGAAACTCAGAGTAGCTCAGCACACAATGGAGCATGACAGTTACAACACTGCACTATAGAAATGCATAAGTAATCCATAGGTGTGTACTAGGCTAATGGCCCTGGAGCCTTTACAAGCCTAGCCCATAGGATTACCCTGGCATCGTGCCACCCATCCTTAGTTCCTAGTGCCTCTGTCAAGTAGAGCCACTGGAGTGATCCCCAGGGTGAATTTTATATTTCCCATCCACTCATCAAGATTTCTCTTGAAGAGGGCCAGTGAGGTGATTTGCTTGACATGTATGGGAAGTCTGTTCCACAGCATGGGCAGTCTCTGGGTTATGAACCTGTCTCTCCGGCATGTTCTGTTGATTGTGGTAATGAAGTTGAGGTCTCTGGACCGTGTGGTGCAGAGGGATTGGGATTTCTTTAGATGTAGCATCTCTAACAGAGCTGGGTCAGACATGGCTTTGTAAGTCAAGCAGAGACTGCCTCTAAGTAGGTGATATGAGACAGAGAATAGTTGGAGTTTTTTGAGTCTATCCATATAGGAAAAGTGTTAAAGGCCTAGAATCCTCTTCATCAGGTACTTTTGCGGCCTCTCCAGTTGTTGTATGATTTGGCAGTCATGCAACTATTCTCCATTTGCATGGGTGCCATGAAGTTAGCCACCTCAGTTTTTAGGAGCCTAAAGTGAGCTTTGGAGAAGTTTTTCATGGTGGTTACCTTTGTTGTGGGGTGGGAGGGATGTGGATTTCCAAGGTGATTAGCTCGTGATCGGATCTAACCAGGGAGGAGTTGACTATTGGTGTAGGGCAATGGTTGCCCATGTTAGTAATGACCAAGTCAAGAATGTTAATACCTCTAGTGGGGGTAAGAACGAGCTGGTCCAGGGCATTGGATTTAATGAATTCCAGAAAGCATTGGGCAAGTGTATTAGTACATGAGCAGTTTTCCCAGTTAATGGAGGGGTAGTTGAAGTCGCCCAGTATGAGTGTGTTAGGTTGGACCCTAATATCCTCCAGGGTGCTTAGGAATGTGGAGTGTGCATCTTGGGACATGGTTGGGGACCTATAGCAGGCTATGACCTGAATCGCTGTCTTACCCAATGTTAGGTGCACCTGAAGTATCTCAGATGCGTTATGTTGTGCTACCAGTCTGGAGGTGTGTGCATCCTTTATAAATATGGAAACACCACTGCCTTTGGAGCTTCAGTCCAAGTTCTGGGGCCAAAAGGTGTGGAATGAGTTGTAGCCTGGTAGTGCAGGGGTGCTTTCTGCTGCCTTGAACCAGGCCTCTGTTACAGCACAAATGTTGATGTTCTCCATTTTAAGGAGTACTTTGAGCGAGTGCATCTTGAGATTTAGACTTCTAGCATTGAGCAGCATGACCCTCAAATTGCATTTGTTTGTAGCTGTTACGGTGGTAATTTGGTCTTTGGAATATCGCCTAAAAAGGCACTATAGAGGTGGCAAGAGCCTTGGCCAGTATCCGGAAGCCCAGGGGTGACAGATGCAGGTCATCTCTGGCAAAGCATCGAGGTCTCTCAATCATGTCATCCCATAATTAATAAGAAATGGTAGTCCAAACATGTTATACAGTACCAAAGTTAAAGGTGATCACAAGTCAAGAATCATGATAGTTATATATAAATATAACAAAATCTGTACATTAAGATGTTAAGGTTAAGTATGGAATGTAACTGACTCCATTATGATAACAAAAAAATAAAATAAAATAAAAATGCTAACTATGCCAATGTAAGCCAAAAGGCATTCGTAAGGTAAATTTGCAGGAGTAGACACAGAACATCATAGAAAACAATGGATATTTCCAAATGTAAACGACTAACTTATAATATGTGCTTCAAAGCTGCAAGGCTATTTGTAATATATATATATATATATATATATATATATATATATATATACACATATGTACATATACATATATATTTACATCTCTCTTTACAGTAAACTCAGAGACAGCTACAGATATCTACATAATACACATACCATTAAAATATATCAGCTTGGACTTATGAATTCCAGTGGAATCTGTAAAGTTTCTAATAAAAAAATAAAGTCAAAAGGCAATCATGGCCACACTGCCACAGCTAACAATTGCTAACAATGGGTTCAGGACTTGTGTGGGGAACACAAGTAACACACCCACTCAAGGGAAGTGGGAAATAGAAAAGATTATTTGGGATATGGGCAAAGAAGAGGAGCAAACAAGAAAGATGCTGGAACTGGAAAATCTTAGGGAAAGTCGGAGGAGCATGGACATTTTTTTTTCATGGGAATAGACTGCTTTTTGTTTAAGAATAGAAGGAATGAGGAGGTAAAGGTCATCACGATAGGTATACCCATAGAACAAATAGCACAAAAAACGACAAACAAATGTTAAAACACAGTAAGGACAAGAAAGTTATTCAGAGAGCTCACTGCACAAGGATAATGGGAAGTGTACAAACAGTGTGGGGATGCATACCAGCCATGGTGAAATGCAGAAAAAACATACCTATAAATTCACTATCATGTTACGACAAGCTGCAGACTGTGTGGCAGTCATACCTGGATGTATACGAACAAAGGAAGATGTGTGTTCCAGGGTAATAAAGTACACACTGGAAAATTATACACATATCCAATTAGTCTGTCAGCAGTGCACATAGAAGCCAAGCAACATCACAGATGAGAAAATGTAGGTCTAACAATGGTGGATAACGCCAACAAAAGGACAGAACCAAACCTGCAATCATGCATGTGAAAGGCAAACAACCAAGCACAGTGCCAAACAGAAATACTGCAGAAGATAAATTAATGCTGCTACATACACAAGTAGGTGTACACAACTCAAATAAATATAATAGAATGTATATATGTTATACACATATGCCATGACAAAGACAACACACACATATAGCTGTGTATGTTCATCTGTCAGTGGCATAAATGGAATGTAAATGAAATCAGTGTTGATACACATACGTACATACACTAATGACATGTAATAATATGTTAAAAAATGTAACAATACAGATTATTGAATATAGCATGTTATGCACATGAATGTGAAAAAAATAACACTGTGTAGCACATAAGTATAATGACAACAAGGACTTACTGCAAGCATTAACCAGCAACGTGTGTGCTCAAGTCCTGCATTGTACAATGGGCATATATATGAGTCAAATGTTCACTGTGTCAGATTATTAAAAGGCAATAGACAGTAGGTAAACATACTTGCAAAAAATAATAGGGAAGTATGAAGGTAAGAGGGAGGTGGAAACCTGGGCTCACATTAGGGGAAAGCAGGACAAGGTGAGCTGACACAATGCAAATGCATGTGTAAAGCACACAGGGTGCTGTAGAAGCCACACAAACATACATTTAAGAAAATGGAAAATGTACGTCAAATGGTCAGATGGATTGCTGATATGCACAGAACTGGACATATATAAAACACACATACATAGTAATGTGCAATCGTCACATCAACATGCATAGGTAATCAAGCTAAAAATTAAAAGCACGCATATATATATATATATATATATATATATATATATATATATATATATATATTTATATATATATATATATATATATATATATATATATATATATATATAGTTATGCAAATGTCAACTAAAGAAATGCAGGTGTATATCAGTAATACCTTTCAACTGTCTAGATTTTCACAGAATGTCCAGATTTATGCCTCATATTTTTCATATGTTTTTCTTTAAATCTGTGGTTTTCTGGTAAATTACTGAGAATTGACATAACTAAATAGTGACATACATTTGAGTTTTACAAGTTTCACATGTTCCATACTTCATATCCTTCAGAAAATGCATCCTAACACAAATCCAAGTATTCTAGCAAGCAAAATCTGAGGGTAATGCTACTCAATGCTAGAAGTCTAAACCTCAAAATGCACTCACTCGAGGCACTCCTTAAAACGGAGGACATCGACATCTGTGCAGTGACAGAGACCTGGTGCAAGGCTCCAGAGAGCACCTCTGCATTACCAGGCTATAATTCATACCACACTTTCGGCCACCTAACCTGGATTGAAACACTAAAGGTGGAGGTGTCTCCATATTCATTAAGGATATCCACACCTCCAGGCTAGTTGCTCAGCATAATGCATCTGAGATTATCCAAGTGCAACTAACTCTGGGCAAGACGGCAATCCAAATTGCCAGATCCCCCACCATGCCTAAGAATTCCCACTCCTCATTTCTTGATACAGTGGAAAATATTAGGGTAAACCTAACACCCTAATAATGGGCAATTTCAACTACCCCACCATTAACTGGGAAAACTACTCATGTACCAACTCTTGTTCTCAATGTTTTCTGGAATTCATAAATTCCTATGCCTTGGATCAACTTATCCACACCCCTACCAGGGTCAGCAATATCCGAGACCTGGTCATTACCAACATGGGCAACAGGTGCTCCACACCAGAGGTCAATTCCTCATTGGTCAGATCCGACCACAAGCTAATCACCCTAGACATCCACATGCCATCCCCAACACCCATTTGGGAAACCACCGTAAAGAATTTCTCCAAAGCCAACTTCATGCTTCTTAAGACAGAAGTGGCAAACTTCACGACACCCATGCTGATGGAAAATAGAGGTACGACTGCTGAATCCTACACAAATGCACTTTATAAGCATGTACACAAGTGCATGGATCGTGCAATCCCTAACAGAACCAAGATGCTATCCTCCAAAAAAATGAAGCCAGTCTAGTGGTTCCCTGCCATAAACAAACTCTACAACAGAAGAAAGAAACCATTGCAAAAAAGAGTCAAATCCCATGATTTGAGGAACTCCCTGGTCAGCCTCAGTAAGAAGCTGAGATCCTTCATAAAATCCTCCAAAGCTAGTTACAAAAACAAAATTGCCACTGATTCTATAGACAACCACAAAGCATTCTATAGCTATGTCAAGAATCTTAATGGCAACACTCAGATCTGCTCTGAGTTACAGCACAATGGCACTAAATATACAGAACCAACTGATATTGCCAACATCCTGGCAGATAGGTTCAGTGCTAACTTTCTTCCCCCTCTTATCCCCTAAAGGGCCCATCTCTATACCAGAAAAATGCAAAGTTCCTGTAATCACAGCTGCACAGGTAAAAACACACTCTCCAAAGCCAAGAACACAGCATCCATGGGACATGACAACATCCCAGGGTGCGTTCCACAGAACTACAGAATGAACTGGCACCCCACCTAAGTACCATGTTCAATCATAGCCTCACCTCAGGCTTTGTGCCCGCTGAATGGTGCACAGCAACGGTTATCCCACTCCACAAAGGGGGAGCCACCACGGACCCCGGGAACTACCGCCCCATTAGCCTGATGAGCCTGGTCTGCAAGGCTATGGAACATATCATCATGGAACTTATAAACAATGACATTGGTAATCTCCAAACTCTGGACCCTACCCAGTTCGGATTTGTAAAAGGCAGATCATGTCTCCTAAACCTTCTTTGAAGTGGTCACCAAAGCTGTAGATGAGGGTAAGGTGGTTCACACAGCCTATCTAGATCTCGCCAAGGCTTTCAACACCATCCTCCACTCTAGAATTATAGATAAACTCACTAAACTAGGTATAAATCCCTATGTCACAAGATGGGTTGCCAACTGGCTCACTGACAGAACCCACACTGTGAAAGTAGCAGACTTCAAATCCAACTTCAGACCAGTGACAAGTGGAGTACCACAGGGTACAGTTCTGGGACCTCTCCTGTTTGGTATCTACTTCTCTGAAGTACAGGCTAACACAGAAGGTCTTTGGCTAACAAAGTTCGCAGATGTCTGCAAACTAGGAGCCATAATCAAAACTCCTAAAGATGTGAACATCCTACAAAAGGGCCTCACTGAGACAGATGCCTGGTGTCAAAGCCATGGCCTCAAGCTCAATGCCAAAAAGTGCATTGTCATCCTCTGTACCCATGAACTACCACATAGGCAGTAGTCTACTTAACACTGAAAGTGTGATAAGAGACCTTGGGACACAGGTGGACAGTAGTCTCTCCTTTGATAATCAGATCGCCAAAGTAGTCAGGAAATCCTTCTATATGGCACACCTCAAAAAAGAGGTCATTGTTCCCCTCTGCTCATCACTCATTAGACCCATTATAGAGTACAACTCCCCTTTTGATGTGTACCTCAGAAGACATCTACAACAACTGGAAAGGTTTAAGAAATACCTGACAAAGAGGATTATCGGCCTCAAACAGATGCCCTACTCAGACCATCTTAAAAAACTGCAGCTTTACTCCGTCACATATCGTCTACTCAGTGGTGATCTCTGCCTAACATACAAAGCTATGTCAAACCCAGAGCTGTTGGACATCCTCCACTTAAAGAAATCCCTCTGAGCTACATGCTCTAGGGACATAAACCTTGTCATCACAATAAACAGAATATGCCGGAGGGACAGATTCCTTTCTCAGAGACTTCCCATACTTTGGAACAAACTACCTATCTATATCAAACAAAGCTCCTCATAAGCACTCTTCAAGAAAAATCTTGATGATTGGATGGGAGATAGGAAATTCACCCTGGGGATCACTTCTGTGGCTCTGTTTGACAGGGGCACAGGAAAATAATTTTCTTGGGTGGCAAAAGCCAGGGTACCATTTGGCTAGGCTTATATAGGCCCTAGGGCTATTAGCTTAGTACCTACCTATGAACCTGTTATGTTTATAAGAGCAATATTTACAGTATGTCCCTATTTTTCAGCATTTGCTCCCCCCCCAATTATTTCTAACTCTGTTCAGATTTCTTGCACTAAGAGTTTGAGAGCTATGATGTCAGCTAACCTGGTCATTATGGAGCAGGGCACACTCCTGTAAGTATCATTACCCAACATCAGCAGCAAGTCATTGAATGCTTACATGTCAATATGTATATGACTAAGTGCACACACAAACATAGGTTCATAGGTTCATAGGCTCATAGGTTCATACTAGGCTATCTGCCCTAGGGCATTTATAAGCCTAGCCAGAATGTGTTTGGCTTCCGCCACCCATTTTAAATTTATTTTGCTATGCCCTTTTTCGAGGTTAGTATACTGTGCCTCTGTGTAACAGTGACACAGAAGTGATACCCGGGGTAAACCTACGATCTCCCATCCACTCATCAAGATTCCTCTTGAAGAGAGTCAATGAGGGACTCTGCCTAACCTGGACTGGGATTTTATTCCAGAGTGAAGGGAGCCTCTGGGTTCTGAATCTGTCCCTCCAGCATGTCCTATTTATTTCAGTGCTGAGGTTCAAGTCTCTCGAGCGCGTAGCTCGATGGGATTTGGATTTTCTGAGGTACAGCATGTCCATTAATTCCGGGTTGGACATGGCTTTGTACGTCAGGCACAGATCGCCTCTGAACAGGCGGTATGCCACTGAGTAGAGCTGGAGTTTCTTTAACCGGGCAGCATATGGCATCTGTTTGAGCACTTTGATCCTCTTGGTGAGGTACTTTTGGGGTCTTTCCAGTTGCTGCAGGTGTCTGGTAAGGTACATCCCAAAAGGGGCATTGTACTCAATTATGGGCCTGATGAGGGATGAGTAAAGAGGCACGATGACGTCCCCTGATCTAGATGTGAATCCCTTCATGATTAGGTGGGCTATATAAAATGTTTTTCTAACCACTTTGGCCACGTGGTTGTCAAATGAGAGATTGCTATCAACTTGGGTCCCCAGGTCCCTAATTACTTCTTCTGTACTTAATGGATTACCACCTATGTGGTAATTTGTGGGCACTTTGTTTTTGCCAAAGGGGATGACTATACACTTTTTGGCATTTAGCTTGAGGCCATGGCTCTGGCACCAGTTGTCTGTTTCTATGAGCTCCTTTTGGAGGATGCTTGTGTCGGCTGGAGGGTCAATTATGGCGCTCAGTTTGCAGTCATCTGCGAAATTGGTCAGCCACAGTCCTTCCGTGTTGGCCTGTACCTCTGAGAAATATATACTGAACAAGAGAGGTCCCAGGACTGAGCCTTGTGGGACACCACTTGTAACTGGTTTGGAGTCTGACATGGCAACAGCAATTCTAACCATGTGGGTTCTGTCCTTGAGCCAGTTTGCAATCCATCTAGTGACATAGGGATTTATATTTAAGCTGGTGAGCTTATCTATAATGCCCGAGTGGGGTATTGTATCGAAGGCTTTTGCGAGGTTCAGGTAGGCTGTGTGGACCATCTTCCCCTCGTCAATGGCCTTGGTGACTGTTTCAAAGAAATCAACCAGGTTTAAGAGGCAGGATCTGCCCTTAACAAAGTCATGCAGTCCTTTAATGTGTACAACTATTCATGGAAGGTGTACACTGATATCACTACGTGATGGGTATGGAAATATCACATACAACAGACACTGTAATGTATTTCAAATGAATGTGTTATCTGTAACACTGTTAACAGATTAACATAACATTGCTGTTTGATGCAGTCAGAAAAGGAGGACATCCCATAGACAGGATATAGCTGTATATGATCCAAAATGGCATCAATATTGCCAAACCATAGCACACACCACAACATGACAACTGTCATCCAAAAACATATGGAATGACATGTCTGCATGTTGCACATACCTGATATGGCAAATAGAAATCCAAGGTATATCACACTGTTAGTGATGGAGTATGGACAACATTTGTTCTCTGTCAGTCACCTCAGTAACACACATGTTCACTGGTTACCTCTTGCAACACTATCTACAGATTAACTGCCACAATGCTTGGACAAGCTGAATGTGCATGGAAAGTGTAGTGTGATAATGTGTGTCATGCACACATTGAAACCGAAGTAAATGTCACAAGATAATAACAAATAAGCATGACAGATACATGGTATGCATGCAGAAGACTGCATATACAGTCCAGTCACCATGTTGGCAGCACAACATAAGTGGAGCACACAGACAATTCCTACTGACTGGAGGGACCAGGCTGATGGGAATCAGACTCCCGAATGATCTCACAAGCTATCACAATGTGATATGTTCAATCAACACAACTGTTGACATATGAGATCTAATATATCTGTTACTAGCAGTATTGCATGTGTACAACTGTATGCATTATCTAAAAAAGCAATTAGTAGCCTGAAAAAAACAAAACTTTGTGAATTTGCTTGCTGATACTGAATTGCTGCAACCAACTGGGTATTTGGCCAAGTGGCAGTCATCCTAGGCTATAAATGTGTTTCTCAAAAATACCCAAGGGGTTGGAGACAGATACAATACCATTGTTGACCTGAAGGGTGTGCTGAATATAAAGTGTTATAATCAAATGGGTAGCTGCTCAACTGTCAGTTAACCTAGGCTATAACAGTTTGTTTCAAAACACACCTGAGGAGGGCGGGGTGGGTTGGAAACAGATGCAATACCAATGTTGACCTGAAGGGTGTGCTCATTATATAGTGTTGTGATCAAATGGGTATCTGCTCAACTGTCAGTTAACCTAGGCTATAACAGTTTGTTTCAAAAATCACCCAACGGGGTTGGAAACAGATGCAATACCAATGTTGACCTGAAGGCCATGTCACACAGTCTGCAAATAGCAGTACAAACTCTGACACAGCATGTCACACAGTCTGCAAACAGCAGTACAAACCCTGACACAGCATGCCCACAGTCTGCAAACACCCATTCACTTTGTGAATGGACAGGTTATGCTCAGCAGATCAATCACCACAGCCAGACATACAAGTGTGCCAAGCCATGCATCATCAACACTAGTTAAAGCACTTACACATATACAAAACATCCACCTAAAAATATGTGTGACAGATACACAAACCATTATTTAGGCAGTGGTATACATTTAAAAATGTGCACTGAAAAAAAATGATGCAATGATACATAAAATTTCAGCATTGTTATATTTTATTCACGGTTGTAAGCACAGCTACCATGTAATGATTTTACTTACCTTACCGATGTGTGATGGGCAATCCTGCATTCTAATCAATAAACATGTTATTGTTAAAAATACAAGCCTGTAAACATGGGGAAGATGCATTTCAATTCATAAAATACGTAAAATAATCAACATACCTCTCTATATTCTCTGATACTCAAGCATGTGCATCTGTGATGCTCGTCACCTGAAATAAAAAAAAATAGAATGTATGAAAAATGTATTCTTCAAATAACACCAATATACCTTTGTATAGTTTGTAGACATTTTTTTTCTGAAGAACATTAGATAATTAAAATACACAGCTGACATTTTTACATTTAGGTGATAACATCTTTGAACACAGATCGGAAAACATTAAATTCAATCCAGCAAACACAACTGACATCCAAACTCTAACCTCGAGAACTACTTGCCTACTTAACACATCTTAATTGAATTAAAAAAGCATGATTTGCAGGCAGTGAAAAGAGTTTATATTATGACATCATCTTGATGGGGGACAGTCTACTAATAATGATCTTGGTTTAGGATTGCAAAGTATGAATATGTGCTGCTCATGTCACTAAACGGTTGGAAAATATATTCATGCTATCACTGTGTTCAAATGCATTAACAGTAATGCAGAACATACATTCTTCAAGCAGTGGGACAGTGTCATGTAGCATACAGCTTCTGTGAGCAGAAACATATATGTTACTGTATACATTATGGATACAGAAAGGGATGTGTGAGGACCACTATTCCTTGATAAATTGCACATCACTAGAAACATCCATACATCTTCCCTGGTCTTCATTTAAACTGTTAGTCTGTTCATCCCAGTCCCCCAAAATCTGAGGCTGATGTTCTACTATTGACTTCAATATTTCATGAGAAAACAGACCTTCATAGCATTTTTAGAAAGTATACAATATTATCCAAAACGTTGCTCAGACATATAACAGAATTTAGCAAAATGTACTGCCCCCACTGTTAAACAGCTGATGTTAATGGAATGTTACTGATTATGGATAAATTAGAAGGAATTTGATAAATAACTGAGTAATTCGGGACTACATTCAAAATATGTTAATACCGATAAGTGTAATATGCTTCTGTAAATAAATGCTGTGGGTATAGTGAAGCTAGATATAAGTTTCAAATGCCCCATTTCCAGATATGAACACACAGCACACCAAAATGTAGACACACCAGCCTGTTTCCTTCCAAGCTAACAGTCAGCACATGCTACTCTTAAGCAAACAGAAGCTGCTGTCCAAACATTGGTCTTCAACAGCCGATGTTATCAAACCATTACAAATTATGTCCATATTCATAGAAATCAGTATCAGTGAGTCATTACCATGCATAATATAAACATTAATATAAAATATTGCAATACGGTTCTTCCAAAAATTCTTTGGGTGAAGTTAGCAAAGGTAACAGGTACAGATATATATGTTTCCCCCTATGGGGTTTGGAACCTATAACATGTCAAAATTTAGACACACTGGCAAGTTGTTTTACAGGCCAAGATAACATTCAGCAAGGCTTTCATTGATGGAAAACAAGTACTGCAGGTGTTTATTAAAAACACTGTGGAAAGCAGATGAATACGAAAAATGCAAACAATTTTTGGACCTTTCAAAGTAAAGAAATAACAGTTATCAACACATAACTAAAAACATATGTGGAAGCAATGAAATAGGCATTACTTTTTTAAATTAAATAAATGTGTCTGCGTAATTCATTAGAAGGAATGATGTAATGAAGTTATATATTAGCTTGTATTCCAACTTGTAATGGTCTAATAGCTAATGGAAAACTATGAAATACTCAGTCATATGTGGCCTAGGTGCCCATAGCATCTGTGATGCACAAGAACAGTGACTATGTGAAATTATGTAGTTAGATGTAAAACATATGTACATCTGCAAAGGACATACTTTTGGTGATTATACACATTATTAAATAAATTAACAAGCGAATCAAACCCATAGCTACAGAACAATATTTACCAAATCCACTTAATTATCCTCATGAGCTAATTATCATAGCAGCTGATATGTGGTTATAAAAACAGCCATCTGATATACATGGTACAGAGGAATATCTGTAAAATCTGTAGTAATGCTCAGGTATGCATGGGATATTGGTACTTACTGTTGGAGGCCCTCCTTTAAAGCTCCTCTGCATCCCTCCGATGCAGGTCACCATAGCAGTGATGAACCTGCAATCCAATGCGGTATATCTCCATCCTCCATTGGTGCTCCATCAAGATCCATTTCCACATAATGATTATGGTGAAGTTCCTGGGTTTGGCTCTCATCCTCTGCTCCAATTTGGCATACACAGTCAACATCTAGGTTGTCTCCTCCTCAGTCCAGTTGGGGGCACATGCATGTCTCAGCATCCTTGAAATAGCCATCATGATCCTCAAGTTGAAGAAGTCTGAAAAATAAAAAAGCAGAAAAATGTTCACTGAGCTACAAATCAGCTGCAGTTAGCAATGGTCTGATCAGTAAATGTGTCAAAATCAATATTTCAAAGTGGTGCTGATGTCATGTTATCAGATCGTTGGAAGATAACAGGCACGTGCCACATGCGGTACCATTTATCAATATCTATTGGGTGTTTATGAGGTACACCTAGGTGTTTCAGCACATAATGGCAATTTACATGGATGTGTGTGAATGGGATTCCAAAAACTTAAATTTTAATTAACCTCATTAATTATGTATGGTGCAAATAGTACTTAAACTTGGGTGCAAACAAGGTGCACTTTGATTCTGTAATTTGGAGCGAGAGGTACACTGACAATTCATATACTTTCTGTTGTGGTGTTTAGTAAATCTGTTAAAAGTTGCTCATTTCAAAAGATGCATATTTAAATTAATATTTACTCACACATTCTGTAAGTTATTCTGACCTTGTTGCAAACTGTAAATTAAATAATCACATCTCACTTAATATAGCTGCAATCTACATTGCACCTGGCGACAACATTGCAGTACTAGAAAGTATCCTTTCCTCACTCTGCAATGACCTCCCCAATGAAACAATACTCCTGGGAGATGTCAACATTAACTGGCTAACTCTCTCCTCTGAAACTCCCTTCTCCTCCTCCATTAGTTTACATGGTTTCACCCATCTAATATCCACACCTACTTACATTTCTAAATCTTCCAATCATTCATCTGTCCTTGACTGGATTCCAGAATCACACCTCCAGAAATATCACTTCCCCAAAACCCTACCCGATACCCTTAGTGGCCACTGCCCAATTAAAATCCTCCATTATACTCCTCATGTATGTAAACCCAGTAAGATCAAAGCATGTCACAAATTAAAAAAAACTTTGACTCTAACATACTAAACAGCAAACTCTCAGCTATCAACTGGTTATTCCTTAGCCAGTTACTCCTTGATGAAGCTGTAATGGAATTTAACAACATGTTCTTTAAGCCGAAAGAAGAAGAAGAAGAAGCTTCTTTAACATACTCAACTACCTATCCCCCATATGCAATGTTAGAATAAAAGCAGCCATATCCCCTTGGCTAACAGACTTTACCGCTCCATAATGGCTCAGAAGGATAAAACATAGAAGCTCTGGACTAAAAACAAACTCCCCTCCCATCTCCAACAGTACAGACATCTACGCAACCTTGCTAAACAAGCCATTACCAATGATAAGAGAAAGTACTACGCAGACCCTCCTGAGTCACACCTAAACAACCCAAAGAAGTTCTGGCATACAATTAACCAAATCCTTCATCCAGGCCACCCCCTCCTCTCCCCAACATTGCCCTACTAACACTCCTCTTCAAACTGCTACTAACTTTAACTCCTATTTCATAGACTGCATTAACAAATTAACCAACCGTCCTAATTCCAGCACTGACACTACCCCACCCACCAACCCTCTTAAACCCTCTAACACCTCCTCAGCCTTCTTCCTGAAAACTGTATCCACCAACTACATTAAATCCCTGCTTCTTAAACTTGAACCTTGCTCCCCCTCAACAGGTGGTCTCCCTCCACTCTTTCTCCAGAAAGCAGCCAACTCCATTGCCATACTCATCTCTATTCTCATTAACCAATCCATTACTGAGGCCAAAGTCCCTGCAATTTGGAAAAGATTTTACACCTTACCATCCATAAAGGAGGTAGCTCTACCGAACTATCCAACTTTAGGCCCATTGCAATTCTATCACCCCTCTCTAAGATTTTGGAAAAATGTGTACACAGACAAATCCTACAATACCTCATACAAGAGAACCTAATCACCCCCATCTACCATGACTTTTGCCCTGGTCACAATACCTCTACTGCCCTCATTTCCTTCATCAACACCATCTCACAAGCCAGAGACCAGAACATACTAGTCTCTTGTCACTTTCTCGACCTCTTAAAAGCTTTCAACACCATCTCCCACCACCTCCTCTTAAATAAGCTCTCTGACCACAATCTATCCACCTCTACTATCTCCTGGTTCTCTAGTTACATCCGCAATCATTTCTAATCTGTTAAATAGCTCCCTGCTATCTCCCCTGAACTCCCTATAAACATGGGAGTTCCCCAATGTTCAGTACTGGGCCCACTACTCTTTAATATTTTCACCAATCGATTATCTATCTCCACTCCACATTCATCACTGGTGCAATATGCTGATGACTCCACAGTCATTACCATAGCCAATACCCTCTCCAATCTGCATAATATAACTCAGAACTCTTTTTTGTCTATCAAAAACTGTCTCATCCAGAACCAACTAATCTTAAACCCAAAGAAGACTAAACTCTTGCTCTTTGTCCCGAAAACAATGATTCATCTAAAACCTTCTTTCTGTATCACTTCCCAAACTAGCACCCTCATCACAGTTGAAACTCACACCAAATTACTCAGGGTCATTATTGATGACCAGCTGAAATTTGACCTACATGTACTGAGTAACATTAAGAAAACCAATCAAAAACTTGGACTCCTCTACAGGAACAAAAACATTTTATCCAGTAAAACCAAGACAGCCCTATCCCATACTTACCTACTACCGACCCTTCTCTACGGCTTTCAAATCATCACAAACTTACAAACCACACTTCTCTCTAAACTAGAATCCACCTACAACAAGATGGCCAAATTTGCTGCCAAACACCCATACTATTCTGATCACTGCTTAGCACTCAAAACGAAACTGGTTAGAGCTTCCCCACAACCTTTTCCTCTCTCAGCTTCAGATAATTCATATACTGCAAGAGCCCTCTTTCTGTCCCAGCATTACATCTATCATCTCCCCCTACTCCCCACCTAGAACTCTTCGGAGCCCAGAACAACATCACCTTTCTATATACAAGCCAAAGATTAACACTGGCAAGAACCTTTACAGCTATTCCCCAGCTGAGAGCTGGAATATTAAGCCTAAACACAAGTTCAGAAATGCTGTAAAAAACACTTAAGCAATACAAGACTATGTCAGTGCAATCATCCCCTTGATTGACCTTACTCCTCTCTGCCAACTTGCCTCTCTCCCTTCTTCCATACCTGTGTCACCCTGCTTCCTTTCTCTTCCACAATGCTTCTCCACATTACTCCTACTTTTTATAGTTTCTCTACCTTGTACCTGCATATTTACTATAGACTCAAACAGAATTTATTGTACCTTAACTAGTTCTACCCACTGTGGCTATCCAGCTGAACTGATGATGAAGAATGAACATTTTACATTTGTTTCCTTTCACTCTGTACTGTACCAGGTGTACTTTGGTGATTTTTAGAATCTATTTGTCACTCATTTTAAACTCGGCTTATTTTTTTTCCTACTGGTAACTATTGTTTATATAGCTATGTATTATGTTAATGTAGTTATGTAATTAAGTGTCTATGTTTTTGTGGAGCTTTTCTACCCGAGGCTCCACTGAAAAAGGGCTCCAACCCAACTGGACTAACCCGGTCAACAAATGTCAAATAAATAAATAAAATAATTTTATCAGAAGTTGTTATAAGTTACTGGAGTGATTTTTGTCTTGAACTTTATGCATACAGGTGTTGTTCTTCTAAACAGGTTATTTCAGTCCCATATGCAGTTATATAGACAGACTGTCTTGCCAGTGGTTACAATATACGAAGGTTGATTTGCAAATCATCTGCAATTGTCACTGGTAATTCCTTGCATTCTTAGATGTAATTGTGGAAAGCTTCAGATTCTGACACTATCTGTATCTAGTACATGAAGATGATATTACGGATATTTCTTATTTCATGTCTCCTAACAAAACTGTTATAAACATGTGCTGCTGCTGTTATGGATATGGCTTCAGCGTTGATTCTTAACAAAGGTATTATTGGTACTGGCTCAATATACTAAGGATCCATACTGAATGTGGCCTGGTTATCGATCCTGAGGTTTACCCACACATTCTGTAAGTTCGTCAGGTTGTTATTTGTTGCAGTGTTTGAATGTAACATTCAAGCAGACTCATGTGGCATAATATTATTGTCTTTGAACCTCCATGGAACATATATGTATGAATTGTCAGGAGTTCTTATCCCACTCACAAACTATAAAGATATTTCATGTTATGTTGATTTTACCAATGCTATATATGAAGGCACTGATGAATATTATCATATGTGTATCAACATCTTTCAGATGGCTAACCATCCTAGAGGTGACAACTTCTCCCCTCAGGGAAATGGCATAATAATTAATGCCCTCCAGCAACATGGAAGAAGACTCCTAGGCTGTTCAGATGATACTGTTTGGAGAAATGAAATCTGGACAGACCTCACTAGCATGATCAGTGCAGCTGGAGGCTGCAACTGATCCCATAAGGCCTGTAGATGATGCTGCTTGGATATGATCCTTCATGCAGCCAACGGAGTGACACATTATAAGAGATCAAGGTATGCTACCAGTAGTGACGCATCCCTGGTGGTGGAATTGAAGCTTGAGTTCCAGGATGGATATGTATGTCTTACTTCCATTAGTGTGTATTGGGACAATCCCTGCATATTTCTGTAGCATGCCTATTCATGTATTGCTGTTTTTGATTTACAGCAGCAGGGTTGAGCATGATGAACATCAGTCTAATTACATGGATTTGTACAACTGAGTTATAGCCAGAGCAGTCCAAACATTTGTAATGCTGTTTGCATTAATATTCTCAGGTCCATCTACTTCAGACCTACACCAGGAATCAGAAAGTGAGTGTCTCTATACTGTTGCTGTGAACACTACCTTCTTAGTGCCTCCACCTCATTTCATGGTAATGCTGTTTACTGTTATTTTGCTGTTTCCTTTCCATTGTACACTACAGGTATATCTAGTGGAGGGACATGCCATGCATTTTCAAATACAGACCAGAGCAGGTATGTTACAACAAAATTGTCATAGCTTTCAACAATGTGTAGCATATGTGATACTGGACATGTTTGTCAATATTTGTCAATATGGGCCCATATGGTGTACAGTTCTAACATCCATCACTTGACTATTTGCAGCTGATATTACTGTGTTGTATATGTGATGCTGTCAGTATTAATTTTACTAAATACATGACTGTGATGGCTTTCTCTTTACTTTCCCACTGCAGGATCCACAGTACCCACAACCTCTCAACAACAGGAGTCTGTCAGGGGTCTATATTACATCATTGAACTCACAGGAGTTTGAACGATGTAATATCGAACCATGAAGTTTGAAACCCAAGAAGTACGAAAACACAGAACAGCGATTTTTTCCCAGGGAAAAAAATCGCTGTTCCGGTACAAAAACCCCCCACACTTTAAACTTAAACAAATATGGGGGGCTTTCCCCCACACCCCCCAATGTGGGAGGCTGTCCCCTCCACACCCAGCTACTTAAATATACCAACCCCGAGATCGCACCACAGTGGAGGAAATAGCTAAGTCCCGAAAATGGCCCTCCGCTTTTTTTCCCAGGGAAAAAAATCGGTGTGCCGTGGCTTCACTATTTTTATATTTTTAACATATGGGTTTGATATTACAATGTTTGGACTCCTGTGAGTTCGACGTTGTAATATAGACCCGTCTGTCAGTGGTATGTTATTATGTATGTTGCATACCTGTCTTTGCTGTTAATCCTGTAGCTGACCTCCATTAATACTAGGTACTTCTTGCCATTCTTACTTTAGTCTGCATCAAAGTCATCCAGTGCACATGAGTGTTATGTGTATGTCACACATTCTGTATGTTTTAATTGCATTCACCTGGTTAATGGTGTAAATGATGTGATTAGTGATGGTGCTTTTTGAAGCTCATCTCTGTTTAACACCACCATCTTCCCATAAGTGTTTGCAGGTGTATGTTTTTTTATGCATCACATAAGTATACAGTCCATGTAAACAGATTATATATTTATTTTATATACATTCAGTGAAACAAGCATGCAGTAAACTGCAAGTGAAGTCATTATTATTTGTAATATTGCAGTGAGGTATATATGCCATATGTATTTTTATGATATCCGTCGTGTAATGTAGGCACATTGTCCTGATCTGTGTCTTTGTATCTTGTAGCACATCAACTATCTGTATCATCCAGCAGCCCATCCAGCAATCATGATGTTGTTCATGATGTGTCTCAGCATGGTACTATATCCCCTGTAACAGAGGATCTTGAGTTTTTGGAGAGTCGATCCATGTGGTTGACAG
This sequence comes from Protopterus annectens, assembly GCF_019279795.1. Taxonomy (NCBI): domain Eukaryota; kingdom Metazoa; phylum Chordata; order Ceratodontiformes; family Protopteridae; genus Protopterus; species Protopterus annectens. The sequence continues at coordinate 1,265,515,007 of NC_056729.1, forward strand.
TGATGTTGTAGTAGATGTAGCATCAGATGAGGAGATCCACTTGTCTTGCCATTCAGAAGATGCTGCCACAGTGGATGATGAATAGGGTGAAGCCATTGACCAACACACCACAGTTGAGAGCATTACTGCTGCTGGCAGTTCCACACAACAACCAGGAACAGAACATCATGGTAGACATAGGTGAGCATATGGTGTGCATGGCCAGATGCCAGAGGGTGTCTGCCTCCTGCTGCAGGCAAATGAACAATCATAGGAGTGGCATCGTTCAGATGTCTGTGCACTGGTCCATGCCACAGATCACATGGCACACTACCTACATATCATTCATGAAGGATAAGAATGCAGACCTAGTGAGAGTATGGCTGCATTCGCTGCTCAAAATGAGAGTCTGCTAGCTGTGGCACCATTGGTGGAAACCCTGGTCTTTATGATACTGAAGCAGTGTAATACTGCCAGCAGAATTCTGTGTTCCTTTACTGTGCTCAGCAGATTGCAAACTGTGAGACACAAGCCAACTCTCCACAGAACCACCATTGGCCATCAAGAATGACTGCCTGTGGTCAAAACAACAAATAGTTCCAGAGCTGGCCCATCTGCTGATGTCCCTCCAGTCACAAGACCTTCAATTCACAGTCATGCCCCTTCATATCAACATGGTTTCAGTTATGTAATTGTCATATTTGTCTCTCTGTTTTCTTATACAGAAAGGTTTAATGATACAATCTTTCTCTACTTATTGTTATATACAGAAAGGTTTAATGATACAGTGTTTCTCTACTTATTGTTAATCTTCTGATTCTATCGATTAGGTTAAGAATTACTGTGCATTAGCTAAACTGTGATATTCTTTAACTAGTCTGTAAGTATAACTGCCCAAACTGTATCTAGATAATATTTTAACTTCTGTGCCCTATATATTCTACTTATATATTGTATTTCTGTATGTTTCAATGTAGAGCTTTTCTCCCCAGGCCTCTGCGGAAAAAGGACATGTGTCAGTCGGACTTTCTTGGTAAACAAACGTAAAATAAGATAAATAAAATAATAAAATGGTGTTATAGCTCCAGCCATCTCTTTTATGAAGCAATCAGGGAAATATGTGCATGTATGTGGTTGGAGCAGAGCAGACCACAGTTTGAGATGTTTGCAAGGTCACCCTAATCTGCGTTAGAATGTGTCCAACAGTGTAGTGCCCATAGCTGGCTCATATAATTAAATTATCACTTTATTGCGATATATGTCTTCTGATATTACAATTTCTGCATTATGTCCTGCTTGGTTTATCTTTTTTCATATTATTACATTGTAGAGGTATGTATGTGTAGCACTAATATATGTCCCTTATTGTTTTCTATATAGTGATACAACAATCCAAGTGTGTATGCATATCTATGTCAGTTGTGCCCTGAAGTGATGATCCCTGTTATGACACATTTGCATACGTTCATGTTGGAAAATGTTATGATTATGGTGTTATATCTGATGTTTAGTGTGTATATTTGGTGGGTACTTGCCATTAGATGCAATCCGTGTTGTTGTGGTTGAGCAGCAGCTGAACATCAATGTTCAGTCTGCATACTCATGTAAGTGTGTGGCTTGTCATGACTCAAAGATGTGGGTCAGACACTACCATGTTGCCTGGGCCTACACTTGTGGTCACATCCTATGTTGCCTATGCCTATGACTTCTGTCCTGCATGTCTTCCTACCTCCTCTGATACCTGTGGGATGTCTTCTTCAGACATCCGGGGTTCTTGAAGTAGTTCACCCATACCTGTACCTGGAAGATTGCCATGTGCTCTGGTTAGCATGTTGTGTAGCATGGCACACACAATTATCATCCGTGCTGCCCCGGGTGTGTATTTTAGTGCACCCCCAATGTGCCCAGACATCTGAACCTAGCTTTCAATACACCAAACATACACTCTGTGGTGTTTCTGGTTGTTGCATGTGCTCTCTTGTAAGCCTCCTGAGCAGGGCTGAATGGTTCATGGTATGGAGTCATTAGCCACAGTTCAAGTTGATAATCACAGTTAAGTAGCAGTCCCTCAGGTATTTCACTTTGCTAGAGTGCAGTCTTCAGTCCACATTCCCTCCAAATGGGGTGATGCAGTGGTGCAGCAGTTAACATTGTCACCTCACAGCAAAGAGGTTCTCTGGTTCAATTCTCAGCTAGGGTGCCTTCTGTGCAGAGTCTGCATGTTTTCCCTGCATTTTCATGGGTTACCTCTCGGTACTCTGGTTTCCTCACACATTCCAACGACATACACCTAGAGTGTTTTTTTGCTGGACCTCCATTGAAAATAGGTTCTGTGCTAGTCAGACTTTCCTGGTCAGCAAATGTTTAATAAATGAAATGGAAGCATCATGGACACTGTGAGGGTGTATTGCCATGATGCTGGCTATGCTACCATCTGCTGCACACACAACCTGGCAGTTGATGAATGGCCAGCCCTTTCTGTTTATGTATTGGTCTACTTCAGGATGTGCTGGTGTCTTGATAGGTATGTGTGTACAATCCCACCACAAGGGAGGGAGACTTAAGCCACAAGGGCGGGAGACTTAAACCTCGACACGGCTATTAATAGGACGTGCTGGAGGGATAGATTCATCACCCAAAGACTCCCTATGCTGTGGAATAAAATCCCGGTATATGTGAGGCAGAGTACCTCGCTGGCCTTGTTCAAGAGAAATCTTGACCAATGGATGGGAGATCGCAGATATACCCCAGGGATTACCTCAGTGTCACTGCTCGACAGAGGCACAGCAAAATAATGGGTATAGTTCCCCATACTAAAGGGGTGGTGTAAGCCACAAAACTATGGGATAGGCTTGTAAATGCCCTCGGGCAGATAGCCTAGTATGAACCTATGAACCTATGAACCTATCTGTTGCACTGAGTACATGTGGGAAGTTTGCCATCCTGTAAAACTGGTGTATTAATGTTCTGGACTTCATGGGGGTGGATGGAAAATCTATGTAGTCATCCATCTTGCCGCACATTGCTACCAGGAATTTTGCCAGTATAGGACTGACAGCTGTCTGTGATACTCCCACAACAACCCCTATGTGTCTCTGGTATGTGCCAGATGCAAGTACACCCATGCTGAGACACACCTTGTTTTCAAGGGGGAGGGGATTTCCTCGCAGGTCTTCTCAGAAATGTGTTCGGCAGATTTGTTATATTCAGCCTGCAGCAGTTGTGTGTCTAGCTGGTATCTGTCAATTGTTTGCTTATCTGACAACTCGTTTAGCTGCAGCCTTGCTCTGACTCTAGCTGGCTACCTTCTAAGGTGTACAACCACAGCCTCATTTGTGGCTTGTATCATTATAGTCTTGTTGCAGTACATTAACAACAGGTTGCATTTTTGTATATTTTTGATGTTTTACTATGAATTTTGCCATCATCTGTAGTATTTGCTTGAATTTCTTGGGGTCTATAAAGCATCTGTTGAGGATTTTAGAAATGAAGTCAGCATGCCTGTTTCTTGCATTTGAGTGGTGTTGTGTGAACACAATGTGTTTTGGAATCACACTGCTGTGCACAGAATCCCTAATTATCCTACTCCAAATACTTAAGTACTTGGTATGCCTTCAGCGTGCCTTCTGAAATCGTGTTTGTAGCATACCTTTGGCATACTGCACTGTTCATAGTTTCTGCAAACTACAGAATCCTGATCTCAGTGTTTCCTATGGAAGTTTGCTTTATATCTTTCCAAATGATTGCTATGCTTTGTTTTATACAGTTCTGTATATATCATTTTTGATTGCTGAATGTGGAGAAATAGAAAAACATGTACCCTCATATTTGCCCTGCTGCACTATTGTGTTGCCTCACAGTTGATTATAATAAGGGGTTCTGGAGGGATTTGTACCAATTTTGCTTACTGTTTTACTTTTATTCTTTTCTGGTTTTCTCTCTTTCTCTCTCTCTCTCTCTCTCTCTCTCTCTCTCTCTCTCTCTCTCTGTTATCAGCATTCTGATTTGAAACTTCTCATAATTCAAGCTTTTCTGAGCCTGGCTGCAAAAATGTTAAATATATAAATAACTAAATAAATAATAATAATAACTTTCTAAAATCACTGTTTGTCACCACTGTATAGCTATCTACTTTACCATCTCCCAAGAGTTTTGTAGTCCCACCTTTCAAAAAAAAAAAAAAAGCTTTGCATTTCCGCCTTACCGATTATATAGCCGACATTATATACCTCTGTCACCCTTTTTAATCTTGCTTACTAAACACACACACACACACACACACACACACACACACACACACACACAATTTACCTTCAGCTTAACATCCAGAATGTAAACCACTCTACTCTGAAAACAGAAACATCATCATCATCATCACCAACCCCCTTTTCCCATTTTCTACATGGGGTTGGGGTGTCATGTCAACTGCCACTGTCTTTCTCTATTCAATGCCACTATTCAGTGCCAGTCTCCTACATTTTTTTGACACATGCCTGATTGTCACAGGTCTTCTCTCGCATGATCCATCCTCCTCTTGCTGGATGTCCACATTTTTGTTTTGCCTTCTTCCTTTCTGTCCCAAATCTTCTTCACCAGATTGTCTTCTGCTTTCCTGCACATGTGCAAGAACCACAGTAATCTATTCACTTTTACCTTTTCTGTAAATGGAGTAATTTTACCTTCTGCTCTTATGTCCTCATTTCTTTACCTGTCCTACAGTATGCATCCTACCACCAATCTCAGGCACTTTATCTCCATCACCCCCAGTTTCAACTGCTTTGCCTTTACTGCCCTTGTTTCTGTACCATACAGTCTCATCACTGTTTTGTACACCTACATTTCAGCTTCTTTGCCATTCTTCTGTCATGCACTACACCTGACACTCTGTGCCAGTGACCTGCAGCCCCTCTGATTCTAGCTTTGACCTACTCATTCTGAATTCTATTCTCCTCAATCACACCTCCGAGATACTTGAAGCTGTTAACCTGTTCCACTATTTCTCTTCTATCTCAATTCTCAGTTTCTTCTGATTTCTCCCATTTGCTGCCATTACAACTTGTCTTATCTCTACTCAGTTTCGTCCCATGTGCCTTTAGTTTTGCATTCCACAGTCCTATCCTTTGCTAAAGTTCTTACTCAGAATCTGCTTGTAATACAACATCATTTGCATAAAGCAACTTTGTTGATCTGTCCCCTCTGACCTGTTTACTAATGTAGTTCATCACCAGTATGAACCACAGTGGGCTCACAGCTGAAAGCTGATGTACACTCACTCATACTGGGAAACCTTGTGTGAGACTGAACACTGTCTGTACTTGATTCACTGGGTTCTTATACATAGCTTGCAATAAGTCTAGCAATATTTCTGGGACTTCGAACCACTGCAGCACTGCCCAAATCAGCTTTGTCGTGACCTTGTCATATGCTTTCTCCAAGACTAGGACTGCCCATTTGGACTCTTACCTCATCTCTAGCTTCTTCTCAGCTATCTGTCTCATTGCAAACATTGTCTCAGTAGTGTTGTGCCCTGATCTGAGTCTGAACTGCTCATTTCCCATCTTACTTTGTATTACTCTGCATACTCATTTATCAATCACCCTCTCAAGAACTTTCATACAGTGTGACAGCAGTTTGATACCTCTGTACTGCCCACAGCTGTGAATGTTGTATTTGTTCTTGAACACTGTTACTAATATGGTTATTCTCCAGTCATCTAGGATACACCCTTAGTTGGGTCTATACCACTTCAGCAAAGTGACAGTTTAGTGAACATTTCATCAGAAATGCTGTTCATCAAAATCCGCTCTTATGAAGGGTTGTGCCCCCCACCCCCCTCTAATTATATATACCAACTCTGAGATCACACTGAAGTGAGGAAAAGGCAAATTTCTCAATCCTCACTGTGCCAAAATCTCAGTATGAACAGTTCAACAAATAGCATGTATAATGTAAGTGAACCAAAAATGCCATTCGCTGAATTGAATTTTCACTGAAGTAATATAGACTCCTTTCTCTCCACACTGCTATGAGTACCCACAGGAACCATTTCTCCCCTACCTCACCCACAATCTACCATAGCTGCTGTGACCTCATCTGAACCAGCTGATTTCCCTGATATCATTTTCCTTACTGCTGTTCTTACTTCTTCTATGGTGGGCTCCTCCTTTTCTCCCATTTTAGGCTGTGTCAAGGGCAGTGCAATTTCTGTGGGGTTTTCTTCATTCAGAAACTGCTGGAAATACACCTTTCATCTGCTTTTGATGTCCTGTCAGCTGGTGAGCAGGTTGCTGCTGACATCCCTTATGAAGGGTGTTAACTATCTTCTTTATCTTTCTGTCTCTGCCTTGTAGCCTAATAAAGTTTCTTTGTGCCATCTACTGAGCCACTTTCCAGTAGCTGATAAAGTGCCTCTGATGTCTTATTCTTTGCTATTGCAGCTCCTTTCTTAGCCTCATTGTATTCAACTGGTATTCCTTCCTAGAATCCTCCATTATCTCCCACTTTTTCCTGCACTCCTTTATTTTAATGACTTCCTGGACTTCTGCATTCCCCCACCAGCTTTCCTTATGTACCTAAATTCCATACGTGGCTCAACCGCATATCTGTTCTGTAGTTCTGACAAATGCTATTTTGAGGCATTGGCATTCTTCTTCAACTCCACTTATTTCCTCTTCTTCTTGAGGTGCTAGAGCTCTGAGTACTTCCTTGAACTGATGTGCTTTCTCTTCATTCAAGTTCTAGGTCTTCACCCTGGCCTCTGTTGACCTCCGAGCCTTCTCTGACCACTGCTTGCAGCTGATTGTGACAAACAATGGGTTGCGCTGTGGGCTGAGACTTTGTAATTACTGATTCTACCACATGCCCCTTCCTTCTTAGCGGTAGGTCCACCTGATTTGCATGTTGGCCACTATTGTAGATGATCTTGTGACTGTCTCTCATGTGTTGGCTACTATCAAATGGCATCTCCTTCTTTTTTCCTGTGGCCCCACCCATGTGGACCCAGGCAGTCTTCATATAATGTTCTGTCTGTCTTGATATGTGCAGTCAGGTCACCCAATATCAACACTATTCATGTTGACCTGCTTTGCAGTTCATGTGCCTAAATACACTCTTTTCCTTACTATCACAACCATGCTGTGGGGCATAGACTGAGATTATGAATATGGCCCTATCATTAGGTTGATTGCTATTATTTATAGCAGGCATCTCCCTGATAAAGTAATAAAACGTCTTATTTAAGTTCTCTGACTGGTATACATTTATTTATTAATGTATTTATTGATGCAGTCAGTTTGGTAACCGGCATAGAGCACTGATCCAAATGGATTTATTTCACTGTCAGACAAGACAAATATAAATGACAGTAGACAAGCAAGTTAACAAGAAGTATTATGAATATAAATAAAATGTGTGGAGATAGTAATGAATTAATAACACTAAAAATAATAATGTACACAGTACAGGGACAATAGGATGGGATGGTTAGAGTAAGGAGAGAAGAAAAGACAGTGAAACAGTGAAGGGATAGATAACGGAGTGTAAAAGCAAAAGTAAGGTAAGAGCACGCAGAAGCTAACTATACTAGATATACTAGATATAAAATGCAGAAAAGCTGCAGAGTAATGCATACACAATCTCGATCTGTCATCCAGAAGGTGGCTATATCTTCACTGGTGCTCTATCTTTTGGCCCTCCCTGAACAGACCAGTACCATGCCATGGATGCCTCACAACAATAAGAGTGGAGGATATAGGAATAAGGGTGAAACTGTCCAAATCCACACGGACAAAGTGATTACATTCTGTTGCCAGCACTTTGAGAATTTTTCCACACCAAAATCTGGAAGAAACAATGCTCCCAATGTAAATCTGGGAAAAGGTCCATACGGATTGGTGAGCAACCCTGGTTAAAACTGAAATAAAATAAAATAAAATAAAACCAAGCAAAAGGCTAGAGAAAAGAGGGCACTAGTAACATTAGTCTTGTTCATGTAATCAGCCTGCTGAACATCAGGAGTAGAGGGGAGCATAGGAAACAAGAAGAGTATAAACTAGACTAGATGGTATTCTGACAAGGACATGGGATTCACTGCATGGCTAGAAGTAACCACACCAAGCTGAAACACACAGTTTACAGAACACTTATGTGTGGAGTATCAGTGATAATCTGGCAAAAAATATGAACTTTTATTAGTGAAGCAAAATCCTTAGCAACAGACAATGAATCTTCGCTGACTCAAACATTATTGTCACCCAAAACAAAAGAAGTTTCTCTGAACCAGCAATGAGCTGGAAAGGAAGAATATGAGCTCCTGTAGTAAGGCCTTCATCATAACACCTGGGTGGTACATGAGATGAAATGTACAGTTTGTTCGCATTCTCATAAAACATCAAAAGGTGTTTTTGCATCTGCATAGTTTTAAAACTAATAGTTACCTCTTTCCAATATTCTCAAATTCAAATCTCTAGGATTGATCTGGAGACATTAAGGCTTCTAGATAAGGGTTGAGATGAAGTCAAGCCAAATCTGTGTACGAATTGCATAATCATTCTAACACAAAATGGCAACTACGCCAGTCTTTCCCCAGACAAGTACTGCATTAGAATAATGTGCCTTATGTTGGAGTAGTGAACTACTGGTTTCAGCTCTTGGTCTTTGATGAAATTCAGGCTCGCTTGGTATGTTATGAATGCAGCATGTCACAGACCTACTGAGTGATCTCACCCATGTTAGCCCTGTGTGATGTAGTAATCAGTCTAGATATACATTGGACAGTGCCCATGCCTCAAACCTGCATTATGCCTCTGGATAGAGTGACATAAACAAATCCTATAAAGATAGCTAAGTATACTAGTATACTGAATGATAACGATGGATGTAAATTGCAAAAAAGCAGGTGGAAATAACTCAAACTGCAAAATAACCTTTGGTAACAGCAGTGTGATCAGCAAAAAAAAAACAGTCAAACGGGTCAGAAGCATATGCATGAGTAATACTTTAAAGGGAGTTAGAGTTGACTAACAGATTGGACTGAGAAATGCCATCTAAACTCGAATGCAGAAAAGTGAGAAGTACTTCACCTTGGCTGTTGTAATCCCAAAGTACAATACGATCTGGAAGAATGGCTCTAGAAAGCACAGATTAGGAAAGAGCTTTATTTTGGTAATAACTGGAGAAAGGAACCACCAGCTACAAACTGGGTGGGAGATAAAAAATTCCATCCCAGGTCTAGGGCACCTATGGCACTGACAGGCAGAAGCAGCCACTAAATCATATCCTAGGTAATGTACACCCTTTAGAATAACCTCTAAGGCACAGAAACTTGTGGGATAAATTTGGGTTACATGGCTAGGCTTATAAAGGCCATAGTAGTCATTAGCTAGTATACACCTATGAACCCATAAGAAATGTGTAGCTAGGGCCCAAAAATGGTGGGCTATAGATAGAAAAAGCAAAACTATGCTACTCCTCTACCGATACTTGTCCAGACCACAGCTGGAGTCCAGTAGTCATTTCTGGTATCACCATAGAGACATAAAGCTATTTAAGAAGGTACAAAGAAAAGTGACCAGTACAATAAAGGGAATAGGGACAGAGGTGATGATGTGTTGTTATGGAAACATCCATTCTCACTTGAGAGTAGAAAGAGAGCAAAAGTGACATTTTTCCACAAGATACTCAAGGGACAGTGTGACAACATGCTACTCATGATCAAAGAGAGACAGGAGAGGAGAGGAGAGATGTCTTACCTACCAGATTAAAGGTACAAAGTTCACTTAGACATTTAAATCTATCCATGGCATCTTGATGTACTCAGCTGTCCTGAACTCACTAATGAATTAATTTATACACTACTCATGCAAAAGAAGGGGATAAATGAAAGTGGTAGTTGAGTCCAACAGAGCTGAGTATGTCAAGAAGCCATGGATAGAGTGTGAGTTAGAGGGAACACAGGAGGAGTAGGTGAAAATAGTAATTATACAGATAGGATAGTCTAGTCTATGGGAGTGAATGGATAACAGATGAGAAGGATGAGGATGATACTCATTGGGCATGATTGGGGTAATGATAGTATCCAGAGCAATAGGTGACTCAGTATGACTACTGTCAAGGATGCTGGGATAAGGACACAATGCAACATTTTAAGCACAACAAAATCCTGGATGGAGATGTGTCCCAGAAGATTTGCACACAACTAGAAGACACCACTAGAAAATAGTGGAAAGAATAGCTCAGATGCAATATGGGGGTGTGTTTGTTTTCGGAAAAAGGGCGCTGGCAACACGTTTCATGGGATGAGTGCAGGAATTAATATACCATGGGATAAACAGGAAAATCATGGATAAGACTAGGATCAAATAGAATATGATTTATCAGAGAATGCCAGCATACCTGTTCAATTACAAAATTATCAGGCAGAATGGGCCAGTTTTTCCGCATCTCTTGTGAGATGCTGTGCCTCAGTGCTGGCTGCATATTATTTGAAGTTGAGCATGGGGGAAGAAATAGCACCTGCATATATACCATAAAAGGGAAAAGTGACACAAAGACAGGTACAAGGCAGATCTGTTGGTTTAAAATTTAGTAAGAGTGGTAAAGGGTTAATCTTCATAGTATATGGTAAGGAATTAGATAAAAAAGTGCTTGGAGTAAATTATTTAAAGAAAAAAGTGATGAATTTTGTATAAAGTCTTCAGTCAGAAATGGTCAGGTAAAACAAGGGGTTAGAGTTAAAAATGCAAAAGATAACTGGATGACAGGTACAATGCATGAAATGAAGAGGGCACACACCTATAAATAAGCAAGATCTGCAGTAGCACTTGAGATGAATACATCTCTGTGCTGCCTGTTTTGTAATTGCTTTTAGGGGGCACTACTGATGTGAGTTTGATGAGATAACAAGTAAAAATCACGGTTTTACATTGCTATTCAAGATCTTCCATCTGTAGATATCCCTGGCTTTCTAGCTGCAGTGAGGTTACTGCGAAAGACAAGAGACCCCACTCTGCAAAGCTCTCAGCCATCTACAACATTCCAGAATGTCCAGATTTTTTACCTCATGTTTTTGATCTCTTTCTTGTAAAATCTGCAGTTTTTTGGCAAATCATTGAGGAATAAGTCACTAAATAATGACAGACATTTGAGTTTCAGACTTTATATCCTCCACAAAATCATTGCTAATGCAAAATTCTTACTTTAGCAAATTTTCATGTGCAATACTTTACAACTGTTCCTGATTTTAGGCCATTATCTGCCCCATTGTTTTTGGATTTGCCCAGAACTGTGCAAAGATGTTAAGAGGTATGCCACTGTGTGACACCCCACCCCCACAAACAATATATAATAATACATGTTGTAATGCAGAACATTCAGCTGGATTCAGCAAGCTCTGCACAGAGTGCCTGAATAATGCAAGAGCTGCTGCACACAATATGGCCGCAGAGCGATCCAGGAATGAGCCCCCGAGACGTGCACGAGTGTGTCTACACTATTCCCACACAGACACTACTTCTATATCCTAATTACCTCATTTGCTGGTGAAAACCATGCAAATGAGGTGAATTAGTGTTCCAGGAAGCAGACAGGTGTCTGTGCAGGAATAGTGAAAGCTGCAGAAATGTATTCGGTTACTAACCGAATACATTTCTGCAAATTACAAAACGGAGGCATGACAACTATAAAGAAAGCATGTATTCAATGTAGTAGGTATGCCAATGGCCAAATATATAGCCATTGGCATGAGAAATAGTTGCAAAATTATAAAAAACAACCTTATTTTTTTTTGGCCGATCTCGACCGTTTAAGCGTAGGGCAGTGGTGCGCAAACGGGATCGGCCCGAAAATAAGAAAAAAAGTTGGAAATAAGCTTTTAAACCCAAATCAGCATTTTGCCATAATAGTCAATGGCATGCTTAAGACAACAATACTACGGAATAGTGGTTGCTAAGGGGGAAGGCTGAGTGTGAGTGTGGTAACTATGAATTAGCATTCTGTTTTATGCAAATATGGGGACTGATACTGAATCACAGATTTCCTCTCAATGTTAGCTTGCAGCCAACTGTGAAGGTGCAGCAACAACATTTTATAAGTCTAAGAGGTGGATGACTTCATATGGGGGAGTGTCATGCAGGCTATAAGCTAATTGGAGTTCTGTGGCCCATGTTTGCTCTTAGATAAGCACAGCTAAGGAACGGGGTGTGTCTTGGGCTGCCTAGCAGTGTTTACGTTGCCTGAACAGGTGTGCACACAGCGCACCGGGTTTTAAACAAAAACAAAAAAAAAACAGGAACTAGCAGCTCTGTTCACATCTGAGCACTGGGTATGCACAGCAGGCCTTAGGGCTTAAACAGGAAGGCAATGGGAAAGGAAAACAGCAGTAGGAAGGGAATCAAGGAGAACTAGCATAGCTGGCAGGTGAAATGTATCAGAATCAGCCAATTACACATGGAACAGACTAGCATACTACTATAAACTATGCAAACACCTTCCAGTCCAGTTTTTCCCACAAACTCTACACCACCGGTGTACACAGATGGGGAAAGTGTACCTGATAAAACTAATAAAATGATAGGGGCTGCTGTCGCTCTCATACATCAACATGTGGAAGAGGCTGAGGGTGTTGAGGATGAGAATTCTGATGACCAACCCACAGTGAGGAGAAGAAGAAAAGTGTACAGACCCATGGTAACCTACCAGGGGCTACATGAGCTGGAGATAGTGGAGCACTATAGGGTGGACAGGAACATTCCACAGTAAACTGTTGAGCTGTGCCGGCCATGCCTCATACACAGAACCAACTGAGGGGGACCCATCCCACTGGATACCAAGGTATGTGTAGGCTTAAGAATACTAGCTAAGGTACCTTCCGAAAGGCAACTGGGGATATCATGGGGATCTCACAGGCATCAGCATCCGGGGTGCTCCACCAGTTCCTGGATGCCATGTCAGCACATGCCAGTGAGCACATATATTTCCTCAATACCTGTAAGCCCTTGACCAGCAGTATGCATCTCTTCCACCAAATAGCAGAATACCCTGAGGTAGTGGCTGCTGTAGACTGCACACACATACACATCAAAGCACCATCCAGTGAGCAGGGTGGGGTCTACATAAACCACAAGGGCTTCCCCTCCATCAACTGCCAGATTGTGTGAGATGCCCAGGGCATTATCTTGAATGTGTGTGCTGGCAGCCCTGGAAGCTATCATGACTCCCACATCTGGCATATGACACAGCTGTACCAGTAATTTGCCAGTGGGGACATTCCATATGGCCAACTAGTGTGGGATGCTGGCTATGAACTAGAGTCATGGCTGATGACACCCTCAGAAATGCACACAAACCTGAGCAAGAACTCCATAATGAGGCACACACACAAACCAGAATCATAATAGACCGTGTGCTTGGGATGCTCAAGTCACGATTCCGCTGCCTGGACATATCCAGTGGAGCCTTGCAGTACTCACCAGCTACATATACACAAATGTCATAGCATGTGCCATGCTACACAATATGATCCTGCAGAAACAGCTGCAACAGGAACAGCATGGGTCAAGGCCACACAGCCCCCCACCATTGCCAAGGCCATCACAGGCACAGAGGGTCTCAGAGGAGGAACTACATGAGCCTGCCCATGTAGGCAGAAGGAGACATGCCCAGGCCTTGGCAAAGAGGCAACACATAGCACATACAGTGACATGGTAGGGACCCGGGGAATTACACCTCTCTCTGACTCACACATACAGTAAAAGGGATGCCACACATGACACTACCTGTGGATTACCATGTATAGGGAGTGTACTATGTGCATCTGACATAGTCAGCCCTCCAGCACCATCCTCAATACTGGCATAGTCACAAGGTAAGTCACTCTTCCTATCAATTGCTGAATGGAGTAGTATGTTCTAATAGTTGTATCTATGGTATGGACATCAGCATGCAAGGGAATTGAGTGGCTGAATGGGATGGCAGCAGATAGTGGACACCTATATGGGCAGCATGAAATCTGTAACAAATACTGGTGGCAACATACTAGGCAGTACTAGACAAGATGACAATACATGTGGTGGCCCACCACCAGCCTCAGCCAGCAGGACAGGTGTAGATGACCATAAAGAAAGAGTGGGCTAAGGCCTCCAATTGATGGCAATGGTTAACAGCCCCCCCCCTCCAGACCTACACGGACAGACTACAACATGTCTGGCAGTTGTATGTTAGTTCTGAAGGGTAAGAAGTCTGAAACTGAAATGTAGGTCAATAAAACCTAACATCTGCAATCTACTGATATGCCTCCAGTCTGCATGATAGGTCAAAATACAAAATGAATTGGAAGCCAACAGAGTACCTGAAATACCAGGACAGTTTTATGTAGAAATGCAGTAACATGTAAGTGTGAGGTGTAATAATGGTGGAGCACAGATTACCCGAGCTGGCCAAATCTACAGGATAGATTGCTGCATGTGTACAATATGCAGGGGTCCGAGTGTTAGGTTGTCATGTGTTCAATATTGTCTGGACATGGTCAGCATGTAGGCATGGAGGGTTGCGTCTTGGTGTCCTATGGGCAGTACTGTGGATGACAGGGTCATGTTCCGACAACTGCAGTGCCAACCACAGTGCTTCTCAGCAATACCCATGTCAGCAGTCATCCATACTCACTGTCCAGATGTCAATATCTGTCACTGTCTGAAAGATGGACATGTATGGGAATACCCACAGAATGCAGCATGATGAAGAGGTGTCCCATGCAGGTGTGCCCCTAGCTGTAAGCAGCACCCTGCCTGCATCCAGACTAATAGACTAAAATGGACAGGAACTATTGCCATTAACACCTCACACACTTACCCTGTCACCCCAGGGGAATCCACTGGCTCGTAGCCTGGGAATATAGGAGTGACAGAATGCATTGACCTGCTAGAGATGTCCTGCATCACTACCAAATGGCCTACAGTCCTCTATCAAAGGCCTGTGCCAATGTATGGTATCTCATGGGGTCCCAACTATCAACATAACACAGTCAAAAGAACACAAATGCAAGGCCATGTTGACAAATCCCAGTAGCATGCCCACCATGTCCTACTGCATGAACTCTGGACCAATCCCTAAATACCGCTGGGATGAAGGGCCAACTATTGGGATACTTCTCAGATATCACTCACATAATGTTAGGAAGAGGATAGAATAAGAGAGTGGGGGGTGTAGAAGCATGGATGTCATAGAGTGTGTGAAGTCTGAAACTCTGATGTGTGCCCATACTTCCTCTGCCTGCAAACCCAGTAATGGGTGGCTGGAAACCTGCTCATAAACCACAATGTGAAGAGGAACTGACCAGATATATAATCCCTGCCTCTGGGTAACCTGGTTGAATCTGTACAGCTAAGAGGTATGGCCACAGCAGGATATGGCCATTCTGTTACATCGATATATGTACAAGAAGGGGATCCTCAGCCACCATAGTACCAAGGTACTGGACCATTTACACAGACCCATCAGCAATTGTCTGCAGTTGCCCCTCCAGAATTGCATGAGCGTGCAAGAATATGTAGGCTGCGGACCACAATACTGGACACAGCTTCATTCGGCTTGTATTTCCCAGGAAATAACTGTGAGCAAATAAGTATATCTGCCAGTAGTTGATGACATAATAGATTACAGTGTAAAACAGTACATATGTCTGAATATTTCTGCTAACATCAACCATGTAACACAAGCAGCACAGACAGCAATCGTTACCATATCCCACTATCTGTCACCCACTGTGACTCCATATTTTCAACCAATCTACAGATATCCTGCAGAAACCAATTGCTAGCTGTAGGTGTAGAACACCAAACCCTGGACTGGAGTACAACCCTACCTGGAATGGATTCACACACTCAATACAGATGGTCATACTGGGCATGCTCCTACACTTAGAGAAATGAAGCCCATGTCTGACAACACAGTGGCCAATACATATCTGTCATTCACAGATATCTGTGCACACACACCAAACTGTACACCATTCATGCTTTGCACACATATTGGATAGGAATACTCACACACATCCAAGGCCAACACACTATAATATGTCAAACATACACACACAGAGATGTGGGGAAGAGAGAGACAGACAGTGACAGAGAGATTTCCATTATGAGGCCTGTCCCACCCACCACACATCCAATTGGCTGATATCACATGATGTCCTGATGTCAATCACTGTAGACATTCCTTTTGGTAGTCCTCAGCTCTATAGCAACTGTGGTGCTTGTGATAACTGTGTAACACAATAGTACAAATCAGTATTCATCTAGCATTTGTATACCCAGTCCTGTCAAATGTAAAGTTATGTGTGACTGAGTTGTGTGTGTTTCCAGAGGAATGATTTATGGCCCATTCACACACACACTACACTTCAAATTGCCCATGTTAGTACTCCTGCTGATGTCAGTCACCTTGAAATAACCCTCTGGCCAAATCTCAGCTCTATACGCTATGTGGTGCTTGCAATACACGTGCAATACTGTAGTGTAGAAAACTAGTTAGATAGGAGTTCTAATCCCAGATATGGCAGCGGTGAGATAGTGTGTGTGTCTTTGATGACACCTGAATTTATGGACATTCACACTTACTAATCTCCCCTTACCCCTCCTTTCGCACTGCTGCTGATGTTACTCACCTTCAAAGATACTTTGGCACAGGTCTTCAAAATGGAAGCTCCATGGCGTGTGCCATAAATGTGGAACAATGTAGTAGTAATAACTGCATAGGTATGGGTTTGAATCTCATCCATGGCAAGTGTTTGTGTGTGTACATATGTATGCCCTTACCTTAAAGGTTATGGCCCCATTTACACCTAGTACACACCTCAGTGCCTAACTTTAGCAGTCCTGCAGATATCATCCACCTTAGAAGTACATGTTGCCAACCCTAAACCATGTAATATCTGTGGTGCATGTGGTAAATGTGTAACATAATGGTCTGAAAAGGTTGCTCGATAGAGGTTTGAACCTCATCCCTGGCAAAGGTAAATGTGTGTGAAGGATAAAACTGCTTTTGGGATCTCTCATGCACTACATCACCCAATGCCAGTATTTACAAGGGCTGGTGATGTTCCTCACCTTAGAAGTACCTTAGGACAGCATCCATGCTCTAAGCTCTGTGGCGTGTGCGATAAATGCAGTACATTGTAGTAGCAATACATAGGTAGGGGTTTGAACCTCAGTACTGGCAAGTGTGTGTGTCTGTCATCAGTATCCTGTATGGGGGTTGCTGTGATTGTGTAATAACAAGATCCATTGTGGTGTGGGTTTTGCTAAATTATTATGTTGAGGACCTACTATATGTCACAATGTCCACATTACAAGGCCAACAGATGTCAAACACCAGAGAGGATGGTGTAGACAATCCACAGCCCTACATGTGATAGTTTGGATTAGTGAACAATATAGGCAACCCTTCTATTACTCAGAGAACACTCTCCACCCATGTATTATACACAAACACACTTGGCTAGGCAACAACTACTATATTGGTAGTTCCCGGCATATTGCCTCCCAGATAGTAACCATGGTGTAATAGCAGTGGACTACATGCCTGTTGACTATAACAGTGCCACTGACATCAGAAAGTATTTTGATGTGTTACATCTCCTGACTGAGTGTGTGTTATCCAGCAAGTAAAAGGACAAGGCACCCTCTTCCATCTCCTCAGTAGCCAAATAAATGTGTACAGTGGACCTTTTGCCATGTTCCCCACTGTACACCTGCAACAACTGTAGAGTCTGCAAATGTACCCCACAAAGGGAATACCATGCATTATACACATGTCCTGTATGGACAGACACCACTAACTCCACTGAATACCCATATCATACTGTCAGTGTAGGTGCAATCCTAACCTTAGTTACATAGCCAGGTCTCACTAAATGAAGTCAGGAATGCTACATCAGAAGATATCAATCTGTCCACACAACATGCCCCAGGGAACTCAAGTATCGATCACATACATGGTAAGCAGTGCACATCACTGGCCACCCACAGTAGAAACCCAGATGAGTGGATGGTGAATACAATACCCACCCCTGGGGACCACTCCAGGGGCTACACCCTTGAGCCACACTGGGGACTATTGTCATGTGGCCTGATGCCAAGATATTCCCTTGGCCTAGCCTTGTAGAGCCTTCAGGCACATTCACCTACTACACACCTGTGAAGCAATGAACCTATGGATCTCAGTACTGGCAAGTGCGTGTGTGTGTGTGTGTGTGTGTGTGTGTGTGTGTGTGTGTGTGTGTGTGTGTGTGTGTGTGTGTGTGTGGAGATGAATGATTTTGAGGCCATTCATACTCACTACACCTACCATTGCTCTATGTTAGCACGACTGCTGATATCAGTCACCTTGAAATAACCCTTTGTCCATGTTTCAACCCTATAAGCTCTGTGATGCTTGTGATAATTGTGTAATACTGTAGTGTAGCAAATTAGTTAGGTAGGAGTTCTAATCCTGGTCCTGGCAACTGTGATAATGTGTGTGTTTGTGTGAGAGAGTGTGTATGTGTCTTTGTTGGCACCTGATTGTGTGGACATTCACACTTACTACACTTTCCGTATCCCTCCTTTAGCACTGCTGCTGATGTCACTCACCTTCAAAGATACCTTTGGATAGCTCTCCAGTGTGTAAGCTCCATGGCAAGTGTGATAACTGTGTAATACTGTAATAGCAATACATAGCCAGGTAGGGATTTGAAACTCAGTACTGGTAAGTGTGTGTGTGTGTGTTTGTGTGTGTGTGTGTGTGTGTGTGTGTGTGTGTGTGTGTGTGTGTGTGTGTGTGTGTGTGTGTGTGTGTGTGTGTGTGTGTGTGTGTGCGTGTGTCATCAGTATTCTGTGTGGATGTTGGGGTGATTGTGTAAAGACAGGATCCATTGCAGTGTGAGTTTTGCTACATTATTATATTGAGGACCTATATGTCCCCATGTCCACTACAAGGTCAACAGTTGTTAAACACTGTAGAGGTTGTTATAGACAATCCACAGCCATATATGTCTACTGCCATGTGCAATTACTATGTGACAGTATGGATTAGTAAACAATAAAGGCAACAGTTATAATACCCAGAGACCACTCTCCACCCGTGGATCATACACAACCACACTTGGCTCTTTCTCTCTTCCTTTCTTACTTTCTTTCTCTCTCTCTCTCTCCCTCTCTGGTAGATGCGGAAAAATACATCTGTTTTGCATAGGCAGTAGCTTGACTTTTGTCGTAATGCTCATGATCAGCTGATGGCCTGAGCACGAATTGGGGTCCCCCCCTTGCTAATTGCATCTGGAACAGCTGTGGTATCATTCCTTTAGCCAATTGCATGGAAACATACTCCTATAACTAAGGACTTCATGTGGGTGTTGGCCCTTTCCCTTCAGTGTGAGCAGGGCTTCATTTGGGTGTCTGACAAAGAGCATCACAGAGGGTAGTTGGAAATACCTCTTACAACAAACATTGTTTACCAGGGTTTGTGTGGATATGGCTGTTCTGCATTATTTAAAGTCTGGCATGACAGTGTTATGTGGTTGAGGAAACTCTCACCTCTAGGGCTATCTGCAGATTGGCCAGAGTTGTGAGTCTTAGATATTGTGTGTCACTCACACATTTTCTGTCTTTAGAAATGCAGTAGCATACTCTGATGATTGCAGTCAGTAAATGGTGACATCCATGCGTGTTACTGACTTTATATCCCTCAGAAGAGATATGTCAGAACAAGCCCTATTACACCAGCAATATTCTCAGTTTATCACAGCAATATGTCAATATTGGCCTTGTGTTTGTGCCTCCGTCCCCAAGTCTGTCACCCTTTGTCCATATGTCATGCAGTAAGAGGTGCATATGTACAGTATATCATTATTTACTGACATCATTCCTGATATCAAGCCAGTGATATATCAGACTGCCAGACATGTTATGTATAGAAGGCCTTATATTTGAGGACAAAACCTGGACATTCTGTTGTAGTCTGTACAGTAATGAGGTCTGTGTACTTATGGTGATTGTTGACAGAGTATCTGTATTGTGTAGCAGTGTATTGTGAATATGTTATTTGGCCTCCGTACAGACTGGGGAAGATGTCAGTGTTCTTGATCCTGTTCTATCTGACGTTGAATGCTGCTCCAGTTTCTGGTACCCCATCAGCGTATATGTTTGTAGGGCCAAACTGAGACATGTCCCATACCACACTCAGGCATCAGACTGCACTGTGAATTGGGCCAGTATATGTAGGTTTAGAGTGTGAGTGGCAAATATGAGGATGGTTTT